>NC_081552.1:101010914-101310914 GCF_963082655.1 Stomoxys calcitrans
CCTATAAAGTATATATATTCTTCATCAGCGTAAAAATCTAAGACGATCTAGCCATGTCCACCATTGTCACGCTTCGCGGCACTAAAGGTCCTCCTGATAGCTGGGGGATTTGACGTGGTTCTTATCCAGGATCCATGGGTGTGTGGAGGAAAAAGTACGAAATGAAACCCATTGCGGTACTAAATGTATCTTTTCTCCCATTACCAGTACTATTTTTATACCCACCACCGAAGAATGGGGGTATATATTTATTTTGTCATTTCGTTTGCAACACATCGAAATATCCATTTCCGACCCTATAAAGTATATATATTCTTCATCAGCGTAAAAATCTAAGACGATCTAGCCATGTCCACCATTACCACGCTTCGCGGCACAAAAGGTCCTCCTGATAGCTGGGGGATTTGACGTGGTTCTTATCCAGGATCCATGGGTGTGTGGAGGAATGGTACGTGGACTAAGAATTCCGGGATTTAAACTTCTCAAGGGTACGGGGAATGGGAGACACAGAGCCTGTATTCTTGCAAAATGTAGTCAAAATGTTTTTCTTCTTCCGTCGCTAAGCACTGAAGATTTAATAGTAGCCAGCCTTGAAATAAACAAGTCTCATTACTGGCGGGCTTCCCTATATATGGCACACGATTCAGAGATGCCGCCTTCAAACCTTAAGTCGCTGGTTGAAGCTGTTTCTGTGGGGAAGAAAAGCCGCATTGAAGGAAGTAATGCAAATGCACATCACCAGAAATGGGGAAGTTCGGATGTCAACGAAAGGGGTGAGCTGCTTATCGAATATGTTATAAGTTGCAATCTGGCGATTTGTAATAAAGGGGATAAACCGTCCCTTATTACCAAGAACAGGCAGGAGGTACTAAATATTACCTTTGTACCGGAAGATATAAGTGGAAGAATATGCCACTGGGAAGTGTTGGATGACCACAGCTTCTCTGATCATCGTTATATTAGTTTTAAGCTTGGAGAAAATACTGAAGTAGTGGTCCCTTGGCTAAACAGAAAAAAGGCGGATTGAAAAGGACTACAGAAAACTCTTCAACGGTGCAAAAGCCACAAGAGCACCACACGATTGGGACAGGGAGATATACTCTGCTTGTATCAGAATGTCATATATACCTGTGGGATGGAGGGACACGAAGGTCATTTTCATTCCGAAAGCAGGAAAACTGTACCACACGAAGGCGAAAGATTTTCGTCCTATTAGTCTGTCATCCTTTATGCTGAAGACGCTTGAGGGGTTGATAGAGACATATCATAGGGCAAAGATACTTGGAGATCGCCTGTCGCGTCATCAGCATGCATATAGTAAAGGAAAATCCACTGAAACAGCCCTTCACGACTTAGTCTGTACATAGAGGGTTCTCTCGCTGTCAAGGAATATACAATGGTAGCATTTCTTGACATTGAAGGTGCTTTCAATAGCGTAAAACCGACGTCAATCATAAAGGAGTTGGAGATGCATTAAGGCAGGCTTGGGATCTGTGGATCTAAAAAGATGGGTCAGCAGAGGAACTGTTTCAATGTGAATGGTGGAAACGTCAACTTAAGGAGGTTGAGGAAGATCCCGAAAAACACGCCGATTATGCCATTATTGGCGAACAGCAGTATTGACATTTATCGCATTGTGATGACAATGTTAACAATGATTCGTGGAAGATGTGCGTTAAGACTGCGAGTGCTGCCTGAAAACCGTGGTAGAGCAACTGCAGGCCATTTAGGCATAAGCAAACTCCTTCTGAGGATAGCCAACTGTTATTTTTGGCTGGAATGTAGGTCAGTATGTTAAAAGTATCTTTCATGCCAACGATATAAAATCTATCAAAGACGCTTGGCTGGAAAGATGTTGACTCAGATTCCGGAGGACCCATGGGCAACACTCTGCACCGATTTTGTGGGACCATTGCCGCGATCAAAATATGGACACACTATGCTACTCGTGTTATTTAACAAATTTTCAAAATCGACAGAATTAATACCTCTTCGAAAGGCAACGACTAAAGGAGTGATAAAATCATCAACGATACGGCGTTCAAAAGGTATTGGTTACGGATATGGACCTCAATTCACAGGACGAATCTTAAAAAAGTTTCTCCAACTTTGGCATACTCTTTCCAACATTTCGGACAGTATCTCACGAATAAACGCTTCAATGTTGTTTTCCAATATGGGGCTCAAATAAAGGTATTTGGGAGTAGAATACGAATTTGATATCCAAATGTAGGACCATGTATTTAGGGCATCACCCCTTTCCCTCAACACCCCCAAGGGGAAAAAATTTTTCGACTATGTCAATATGTGGCTCTAATGAAAGGTATTTGAGATTAGAAAACGAATTTGATAACCTATTTTGGGGCCATGTGTTTGGCGGACGCCTCATCCTGTAAACTCCTCTTTAAGTTAATGGCAATATGGTGTTTGAATAAATGGTATTTGAGCACGATGCTGATATTTTTCAGGGCCAAGTGCCTGGGGGACCGCCCCGAAAACACCCCTAAATCGGATATCATGAGAATATCGGGCTGAAATAAAGTATTTTAAGAATAGAGTACACCTTACATCCAAATTTAAATTTGTAGACCAATAAAGATCATATGGGATTCAGATAAAGGCACTTATATTGTTAAACTGTTAGTCAAGCGATATACTACTTTCGTAGCATGGTATTTCACTAAAAGATTTTTAATTGTCGAAAATAAATATTCCAAAGAAACTTTTGTTCCATATAAAGTAAAAGAAGGCGCAGCGGAGCGGGCCCGGGTCAGCTAGTAATAATAATAGAGCAATTAAAAACTTTAGGTTTCAGAAGCAGTATGAATATCGTATAAGTTTTAAACGAAAGACATTACCGGAATGAGAGAAAAAACGCAGTTCATAAGGCAGACAATTCCAAGATCTAGCAATTCGAGCTACGAAAGACCTAGCGAAAAGGTATTGGGGAGTTGGTATGATCCCAAAGATATTACGGTTAGCCAGGATACGTCACTCAGGAGATCAGAGGATGCAATGGAAATGTCTTGCGAGCTGCTGCACCTCCTCGTGAGTGCATCCTTATTCACCGTGCGAAACGTGGAGGGGAGAATGCCATGAAACGTGATGCGCATTAAAGTCTCCTAGAACCAGACTATTATGGCCAGAGCGTAGACCACTTATGTCGGGCTTGTACGCCTGGCCATTAACTGGGTCACAACTACCAACTGGTGGTATGTACAAGTTGTATAGCTCTATCTCGGCAGTACCGGACCTGACTGCTATCACCATATACTCCATGTTGGGGTCACTAGCGCCAGGCGCAGGCGAGATGAGTATATACAGCACGAAATGGTGTATCGCGAAGGTCAACCCCCGCTTTAATTCTTTACGTAGCATATAATCTCCGTGACAACTGTGCAGGCTGCAAATGTTGGTCAGCTTTGTCTCCTGGGTAACTACAACCAATATGTTCTTCCGACTCATAAAATTCACTCTTTCGTCTATCTTGCGCGCAGACCACTGCAATTCAATTGGGTGGGGCTATTGCGTATATTGCCTCACGGGAGTAGTCGGAGGGGTCACATAGTCCGACGACGAGGATGCCGCCTCAGTGTACGTGTTCGTCTTTCTTCGTCATGGGAGAGGCACATCCCGGAGTGCCTTCTCCGCACGCTTCTGGGTGCCGGGATTGAAAAGAACCCCGGACCCTGGTTCTGTTCGGTTTGCCAGAACCGCCTTCATCATCGGTCGGTGTCCGTGAGGTGTAACCGGTGCATGGAGTGGGTACATTTCCGTTCTTGCTCTGGCCTAACTCCGTTCTTGCTCTGGCCTAACTCCGTTCTTGCTCTGGCCTAACTCCACTACGGGAGTATAGTCATACTGGCTATGTCGCAAGGTGCTGTGCGAACCTAGCCAGCAGTGATTCACAAGCATCGTCGTCGCCTTCGGCGTCCTCGTCGTCGGACTATGTGACCTCTCCAGTACGGCAATTTACGCAACGACAGCATCCTAGCCCTAATATTGCCAGGCCAGTGCCGGGAAGTGTATCGTTCTTGCAGTTAAACTGCATCGGACTGCGTGGCAAGATCGAGGAGATCGTGAACTTTATGAGTCGGAAGAGCATATTGGTCGCAGCGATCCAGGAGACAAAGCTGACCAACACCTGCAGCTTGCACAGTTGTCACGGTTACAATGTGCTACGTAAGGATCGCTCAAGGAATGGAGGTGGGGGATTGGCCTTCGTTATACACCATTCCGTGCAGTATAGACCTAACTCGCCTGCGCTTGACGCTAGTGACCCCTACATGGAATGTATGGGGATAGCAGTCAGGTCTGGTACTGCCGAGATAGAGATATACAAAGTGTATATACCGCCGGTTGGTAGCTGTGTCCCGATTAATGACCAGGCTTACAACCCCGACATACATAAGTGGGTTGCTATCTGGTCATAATCGTCCGGTTCTATCGGATTTTAATGCGCATCACACGTCATGGCATTCTCCCCTAGTGAACAACCAGCGTGGCATAGCTTTGGCAGAGCAGATAGATAGCTCCACGTTTTGCATGGTGAATGAGGATGCCCCCACTAGGATTACGAGGGGGTGCAGCAGCTCGCCAGACATCTCAATTGCATCCCCTGATCTCCTGAGTGACGTATCCTGGCAAGCCGTCATCTCTTTGGTGTCAGACCACCTCCCCATAATTCTCACCATCGACCGACCACCCGACTTCACAACCTCTCAGCGCCGGACGTTTATTGGACTGGCTTGTGGCCGAGAGGCAATTCTGATATATATAGCCGGTCGAATACCCCAAGTGCGACCCAATTTCCCGGCGCAAGCAGTGGTACTCGCAGATGAGCGTGATGGGATTCGTGCTATGGAACCCGCTAACCCAGAATCAGCGAGCTGAATCTGGAAATAAACAGGGTAGTCAACGAACATAAGCGGAATTTGTGCCTGGAACACTTGGAGCAATGTAACTTAGGCAACGGTGTAGGCAAACTGTGGGCCACTGTTAAGTCACTCTCGAACCCCGGTAGACGGGATGACAAGTCCTCAGTCACTTTCGGCGAAATAACCGTGACTGATCCGAAGAGATGCGCCAGGTTGTTCAACCGTAAATTTATTGTGCATCCCGAGAGAGACAAGGCAAGGAGGAGAGCCATTCGCCGTATTCGTGGTCTCCGAGCCGATGAACAGCCATCACAATTTACCGTGGGCGAAGTTACGAATGTCATCCGTGGCGCCAAATCTTCCAAGGCGTTGGGCCCCGACGGAATCTTTACATTGATGTTGAAGAATCTGGATTCACCTGGAGTTAAGTACCTTACCACTGTCCTCAACCTGTCTTTGAACACTCTTATACTTCCTGATGTCTGGAAAATGGGCAGAGTGATCCCGCTACTAAAGCCTGGAAAAGACCAGAGTTTGGGGAAGTCGTACAGACCGATCTCCCTTCTCTCCCCAGTGGCAAAGACGCTTGAGGCATTACTCCTCCCGAGCCTTGTAGAAGAATTTCCATTCGCCGAGCATCAACATGGAATTCGAAGACTGCACAGCACAACAACAGCTTTGCATGCCATCACCGCATACATTTGCCGTGGCTTCAATCACCCCAGGCCATGTGATAGGACGATCCTCGAGACATAGGACCTATCGAAGGCCTGAAACGCTGCGTCACGAATTATCTGTGTAATCGCTAGTCATTTGTGGAATTTAGGAATAAGAAGTCTAAGCACCGTAAAGTGAAACAGGTAGTTCCCCAAGGTGGTGTGATATCTCCGGCACTGTTTAACCTCTACCTATCCTCCATTCCACCCCCTCCAGACGGCATAGAGATCGTATTGTGGTGTATCCACATTTATTATTCTCAATCGTTTAAATTATTTATTTTTTAACAAAGTAGGTTAAGTTTTCATTTTCCTTGTTAGTTTATATAACACTTTTGAGTTTTAAAAAATATGTTAAATTGAGTAGGCATTGGATTGTCATTTTCTCTTCATTGTACAGAAAAATTTGATTCATTCAAAAAAATATAAGTGACGTGTCAGGAAGCAAAATTAAAAATATTCATAAATTTGTTAATTGTCTGCGTTTTATTTCGTTTTGCACCCTTAACCACGTCAATTGGTGACCCCGAATACACGTTAAAGCATATAAGACAATGTTTCATTCGCCAACCGGAAACGCCAGCAGAGCCCTAGATAATCATTTTGAAGAAATCATTCCTGGAATGAATTCACCATTGGCTCATGGTAATATTTCGTCAAACTCTATAATGGATTACCCGCTACCAACAGGCCCAGTGGAGGTTTCAAGAGTTTCAGTGAAAATTTCACCATTCTGGCGCAACAGTCCAGCATTATGGTTCAAACAGGTCGAAAGCCAATTTATAACATCTGGAATAACATCCGATTCAACCAAATTTCATACAATTGTTGGTTCCATAGACGCAAGCGTTCTTTCGGAGGTAAGCAACCTTATTCTCAATCCACCAGAAACAAATATGTATGAAACGCTAAAGAAGAGTCTCCAAGACCGTTCCATGGATTCGGAAGAGAAGCGGTTGAAGCGTTTGTTGCGTGAAATGGAACTTGGCGATAAAAAGCCATCAACATTACTCCGTGAGATGATCTGTTTAGACTCTGGTGAGGTTTCGGATGAACTTTTAAAATCTCTCTGGATGCAACGACTTCCGAAGCAAACTCAAGCAATTTTATCGATAAGCAGTGAATCTTTAAGCAATTTGGCGGCTATGGCCGATAAGATTTCTGATACCGTGGAATCATGGGATGTTAGTGCTATATCCTCGAGAAACCCGACAGAGTCGACACAAATTCGGGATTTAACAGCCAAAATTGAAGAAATAACCAAGAAGATTGAGGCACTCACAAATCAATTAAGAAGGCGTTCAAAATCAAGAGGCAGGTCACAGAGAAAGTCACGTGATAAACCTTTTTGTTGGTATCATTATAAGTTTGGTGATCGTGCTACCAAATGTGCCCACCCTGCTCATTTGTGCCAAATTTTTCTCCGGAAAACTAAAAGGCTCCTCATCATCGGTGACGGATGAGGACTGCCAACAGATATGTCGCCTTTTTGTTCGTGATACAAACCTAAAATATGACTTTCTCATCGATACTGGTGCTGATGTATCTGTATCAACTGAAAAACGCCAAAATCCTAAGTCTTGAATTAATAGCAGCTAATGAGTCCCCTATTAAAACATTTGGTATAAAAACTCTTACCTTACCTGGAATTTTATCGTTGCCAGTGTTAACAGACCAATAATTGGCGCTGATTTTCTTAGCCATTTTGGGTTATTGGTTGATGTAAAGAACAATCGTCTGATAGATAATACGTCCAGATCAGAAAGTAAAGCGACGTTATTTTCTGGATCTTTAAATTCTGTAAAATCAATTTCAAAAAACTCAGAATTTTGAAAGCTTTTTCTAAAATTTCCTGAACTGACGCAAAGTGACAATCGTATTTCACCAGTGAAGCATTCTGTGAAGCATGTTATCCACACAGAAGGTCCAACGGTTCATGCAAAAGCACGAAGATTGTCCCCTGAGAAGCTCAAAATTGTAAAGCGTGAGTTTGATTTGATGCTGCAACAAGGTATATGTCGTCCTTCAAAAAGTTCCTGGGCAAGTCCGTTGCATTTAGTCCCGAAGTCAAATGGAGAGTGGCTTCCATGTGGCGACTACCGCCGTTTAAATGCTGTTACCACTCCCGACCGCTATCCTGTTCCTCACATACACGATTTTGGACAAATGTTGAGCGGTAAGCAAATATTTAGTAAAGTGGACCTTGTTAAAGCATATCATCAAATACCAGTTGAAGAATCTGACATTGCTAAGACTGCAATTATAACTCCATTTGGGTTATTTGAGTTTCCTCGAATGAGCTTTGGACTTTTTAATGCAGCTCAGTCTTTTCAGCGCTTCATACACGAGGTCATACAAGGTTTGGATTTCTGTTACGCCAATATAGATGATATCCTCATTGCGTCAAACAACAAAGAGGAGCACTTGGAACATCTCAGGAAATTATTTTCAAGATTTCGAGAATTTGGTGTTACTATTAATTATTCCAAGTCGGTGCTCGGAGTTGCAGAAGTCGAATTTTTAGGATATGTAGTCAATTCAGATGGTATCAAACCTCTCCCATCCCGCGTAGAAGCAATCAAAGGCTACAAGTTGCCAGAAACTAAAAAAGAGCTGCGAAGGTTTTTAGGAATGATAAATTTTTATAGACGATTTATTCCTAATGCAGCACTTCAACAGTCAAAACTTCATGCAATCTGTTCTGCAAATAAAAAGGGAACGAACGCAAAGATCAAATGGACAGAGGACTTACTTGAAGCTTTCAAGGAATGCAAGAACTCATTAGCTGATGCAGCTCTACTTGTTCATCCAAAACTCAATACTCCGAAATCTTTGTGGATTGATGCATCGGATACAGGAATGGGTGGAGTTTTACAACAGTTTATTAGCGGTGTGTGGAAACCCATAGCATTTTTCTCAAAGAAATTGAGCTCGTCTCAAATGAAATATAGTGCATATGACAGAGAACTTCTCGCAGCATACTCAGCACTGAAACACTTCCAATATTTTTTGGAAGGAATAGAGTTCTTTATTTGCACAGACCACAAACCCCTAATATATGCATTTAAACAGAAACCGGAGAAGGCATCCCCACGGCAACTGCGACACCTTGATTACATAGGGCAGCATACTGTCGACATAAGACATATTTCCGGAAAAGATCACACAGTTGCAGACGCATTATCTCGATTGGATGCAGTATCATTACCATCACCTTTGGATTACAACGAAGTGGCTCGTTCGCAAGAGTCCGACATAGAATTACAACAATTACTAAAAGTTAACACATCTCTTGTCTTGAAAAAAATGGTTGTCCCTGGCTCGAATGTTGAAGTTTATTGTTATGTATCAACAAAAGCAATACGACCATATATAACCAAACATTTTCGCAAGCCTCTTTTTGAATCACTACATGGCATATTTGGACCAAATGTTGTATATCCTGTCAAAAGGCAAAGGTTAATCGCCACGTCAAGAGTCCTCTTGGAAATTTTGAGTTACCAACGGAACGTTTTAAAAACATTAGCATCGATTTGGTTGGTCCGCTACCTCTATGTCAAAATTTTAAGTATGTTCTCACTTGTATTGACAGATTTACCCGATGGATCGAGGCTATACCATTGACAGACATAACAGCAACAACCGTTGCTTCAGCATTTCTGTCAGGCTGGGTTTCCCGATATAAAGTTCCGTCATCTATTACAACCGATCAGGGAAGACAATTTGAATCTGCCCTTTTTCGAGAATTTTCGCGGTTATTATTGATTATTGATTATTGATTTTTATTGCTAATGTAATTAAAATTAAAGCCGAACTTAATGATCCCTTTTGTTAGAATAACGATTCTAATCACATACTGTAATTATAAGATTTTAAATCTTGTTGTATGTGAAACCAAATAAATAAATAAATAAATAAATAAATAAATATTAGGAGTTAATGTTACCCATACAACACCTTACCATCCGCAAAGCAAAGGCCAAATTGAAAGATGGCATAGAACAATGAAGGCAGCTATCAAGTCATACAAGTTGCAGAATTGGGTAGAAATTCTTCCTGTAGTTATGATGGGTTTGCACTCGGCAATTATTAAAGATATTGGTTATTCTTCTGCTGAAATGGTTTTTGGTACCAACCTCGGATTTCCTGGTGAGATATTTGATAACGTCAACTCCTAATATTCAGACAATTGGATCGATGAATTTCATAATAATATGCAAAATATAAGACCAACTCCTGGAATAAGACATGGGAAGCATACAATTTTTGTACCCATGGATCTACTGAAATGCTCACATGTTTTTGTAAGAAATGATGCAGTTCGAAAACCTCTACAACCTCCCTACGAAGGCCCATTTCAAGTAATTTCGAGGAATAGTAAGATATTCAAAATTAGACGAGGCCAGGATGAAAAGGTTATATCCATCGACCGGCTCAAACCCGCCTATCTCTTAAATGAATCAGAATCAATTCAAGTTCAGGATACTTCAAGCAATTCACAAGGAACGTCAACAATGAAATTACGATCCGGAAAGAAAGTATCATTTGCTCCTGGAGTATAAATTTCGTTTTCACTAGGGAGGGGGTACTGTGGTGTATCCACATTTATTATTCTCAATCGTTTAAATTATTTATTTTTTAAGAAAGTATGTTAAGTTTTCATTTTCCTTGTTAGTTTATATAACACTTTTGAGTTTTAAAAAATATGTTAAATTGAGTAGGCATTGGATTGTCATTTTCTTTTCATTGTACAGAAAAATTTGACTCATTCGAAAAAATATAAGTGACGTGTCAGGAAGCAAAATTAAAAATATTCATAAATTTGTTAATTGTTTGCGTTTTATTTCGTTTTGCCCCCTTAACCACGTCAGTATCATATGCGGACGATTGTACGATCATGGCATCAGGCCCCCACCCATTGATGACATCTGCGATAGGTTGAACGTCTACCTCAACGAGCTTGCCTCATATTTCGCTGCAAGAAATCTGAAGATATCCGCCACCAAATCTTTAGCCACATTGTTCATTACAAATACGCGTGAGGTGAATACTGAGCTGACTGTGATGGTCGATATAGAAATGATTCCGACCATCAAGTGTCCCAAAATACTTGGCGTCACATTTGACAGCTCTTACACATTCTCCTCACATGCCACAGCAATCTGCAATAAAGTCAAAAGTAGAAGCAAGGTCCTCAAGTCACTTGCTGGCAGCACTTGGGGTGCAGACAAAGAAACAAAGCAATTTGCCGGTCTGTGGTAAGTTATGCAGCGGCAGTGTGGTCTCGTCAACTTTATGACACGCAGTGGAATAATATTGAGTGGAAAATATTCAGATCTATCAGAATGCCGCCCTCCGAACTGCGACGGGCTGTCTCCTCAGTTCTCATGTGGACCACCTCCATCAGGAGACGAAGATCCTACCAGTGCGAAGACATAACTACATGCTGTCTAAGCAATATCTTTTGGGCTGTTATCGCAGAAACCATCTTAATCATCATCTGGAGGACCTCTAGATCAAGCGGCATATCAAGCGGGTCTAAAAAACACGGTAGCAGATGCGGTAATTGGCTACCGGGTGAATGTAGTCCTTGAAGAACGACCACCCCCCATTGCACCCGAAGAAATCGAACTCCCCCGGCAAACCAGAGTGGTTCTGGCTCAATTACGTTCCGGCAGATGCAGCCGCCTCAATTCCCACAGAGCTAGGATTGATGCCGACGTGCAAGATGTATGTCCCGATTGTAACCAGGGACCGCACGAAACACGTCACCTGTTTAACTGCCCGGCCAGACCCACTCGACTCAGACCCAGATCCCTGTGGACGCACCCCATCTTAGTCGCAGCGTTCCTGGGTCTTGACACTCAACAGAATCAAGCAGACGAAAGATAGAACACAATAAACTGCTACAACAACAACAACAGTGTCTACGTTGTTAGAAGGCAAGATGAAGTTCAAGCTACAGACATTTGAATCAACACTCTTAGATGATTTACTTGAACAGGGAAGACTAAAAATTACAATTGGAAAATAACTCACAAGAAAAAATTTTTTCCGAAATACTGGAAAAAATCTATTTCCTTCCATTTAATCATAGAAAAACAATGCATAGGAATACGTCCCAATATTAGTAGATATTCGCCCTTATTCCTATTGTCAAAGGCGCAAATCGACAACAGTCGTAGACGAAGGCAAATTTCACATTTCGTGGTACTTTCTAACTAACTTATTCGCCTCGACAGTTTGGAATAGATATACAATAGCCCATAAAGTCTGCGTTCACCTGACAAACTTTTATGATTGGTTAAAGAACACAAAATAACATTATAAATCAAATCAACTCTTTTACATGTATTTTTTCTTCATATTCCTAACATTAAAAAACAAAACCAAAATTCTAAGTTTGGTTAAGCACTTTCACTCTAGAGCGATTTTAATATGATAACAATTAAAAATAAACACCACAAAGTATGCGTTCAGTAATTAAAAATAAACAAAAGATGTATTTAAACACAAAATAAAAACATATTAACACATTCCTAATATTTGGTAGGATAGCCACGTTGTTTTAAGACTGCACTTGGTCTTTTTGGCATGGAGTTTACCAACTTCTCTGTTTCCTCAGATGTTATTTTCGTCCATTCTGCCTGCATGACACTTCGTAACATCTCCTTGCTGGTTATAACGTGCTGACGAATTTTTTTCTCCAATAGATCCCAAAGATGCTTAATGGGGTTGAGATCTGGTGATTGGGGCGGTACTTTAAGCTGCTTTGGAGTGTTACATAGAAGCCAAAGCCTAACAACCTCCGATGTATGCTTTGGATCGTTATCTTGTTGGAACCAAAATGTCGTTGCTAGCCCTAGTTTAGGAGCACTTGGTTTCACATTTTTTTTTTCAAAATATTGAAATAACCCCATTTATCCATTTTGGACTCAATAAATTCTAATTGACCCACTCCACTAGCAGCCAGCTAGTGAAATGGGTCAATATAAGGCTTTCTTCGAGCAATTCTTCCATGAAATCCAGCTCTATGTAATATTTTTCTGGCAGTTTCGGCACAGATGCTTTTTTTAAACATTGTTTTAATTTTTTCAACAATTTTGGTTGATGTTATACGATGGTTGTTGCTTGCCATATTAATCACTTTGCGCTCTTCTCTAACGGATAATTTTTTTGGTCGCCCAGGCCGAGGCTTTGAAGTTATAATACCGGTTTCTTTGTAATTATTAAATACGTGCTGGACAGAAGAATACGTTCTTCCAACTGTACCACCAATATTTCTAAGGCTTTGTCCTTCTTTCCACGATTTAATAATTACTTTTCTTTCAGATATGCATATTTCCTTTCCTTTAGTTTCCATGTTTCCAAATTTATTTTTTTTAAAAAACACGTGTAACTATCACTTGTTATGGTAATGAACTGAAACTGATCAAAAATAAGAACAAGCATCATAAAAAGTAATGGTACTTTCGAAGTAAACAAAGTGAACGCAGACTTTTTGGTTGTCATTCTTTCTTCTTATGAGACAAAAACACCGTTAGGACAAATAAGCAAAAGCAAACTTGTATATTCGTTTTTGTTTTCTAATTTAAGAAATATAAAGAAACAACATATACAACAAAACTTAACTTTATTTATTTTTTTGTTGTTTTTTAATCCTTAAAAAAGAAATTGTCACATGAACGCAGACTTTATGGGCTATGTGTATATTGTAGCAAATAACTAAATAATATAAGAGTAAGCTCCATACCCTTTCGACAAACAGTTGTGATATAGTTTAGTATACAATTAACTTAGTTTTCGTCAAATTTAAAGTCGAGTTCGACTTTCGTTTATACTATTTCGTAAAATTTCCAAATTCGACACCATCGCTAACCGGAATAAGTGGGATTAAAATTAGAAGAAAGTTATTACAAAAACTTGACAATAATGTTTTTAAATGTGTATGTTATAAAAACAAAATGAATTGATAAATCGATTCGAATACCAAACATAGATCTAATGTGTAACCGGGAAGTCCGTAATATTTGACACATCAAACTACACTCTGTAGGTCACATTAAAATTTATCTTATTTAAATTTAATTCGACTAAATGCACTTTTTCGTAGACAATTTAAATGCATAATGGTTTAAATTTATTCAAAATCATATAATCAAATGATACCCCAAAAATTTAACAAAATGAAAACAAATAATTGGTTTATAAAATAGTTGTATTTTTCTTTATTAAAGCTAAATGTTATTGGTATAATATATTAAAATACATTTACAAATATATTTGATATAATGCTTAAAGTAATATAGTTCATCAATATTTTTGTATGTATGTATTTCATTGGAACTACAAGTAGTGGAGTATAAACTAAAAGCAACCAAAAGCATTACCACAAAGTGCTAAAGGTGTTTGTAAAATGTATGTTTAGACGAACATGTCTAGGAAAATTTACTTCAATTTTTTGTCAATATTTCAATTTAAAGGATAAAAAAGACTGCTGGCAAAGTCAGTCAAGTGTTTTAATGAAAAACTAACATAAAACATAACTATGTACTTCGACATTACTCAAATTTTATGGAATTTACACCCATGTCAATTTGTCCCCCACGGTAACTGCCGCGCTTCTTTTTTGTTTTCTCATGTTTAAATGATTTGCCACGCGTAAACTTCAAATCTCGATTGGCTTTATCGCCCCAAGAACCGGCAGCATTTCTCTGTAAAAAATTTAAGGGTTTTCAAAATTCTTGCCCTAACAAAACTCAAGATACTACAAAAATGCAAGTTTATGAAATGTCGCTCAACGTAACGGATATTTAAATGTATGTGGAAGGGCATACCAGGCGGAAGGGGAAATTAAAAAAAAGCTTAACCATAATTTAAGTGTACGGGTTTTAATCATCGAAAGTGATCTTTTTATTTTGCGACGCTGAACTGTCAAATGATTTGTTAAAGGGTTTGTTGGAGCCACCAAATCCACCGCGACCTCCACCACGTCCACCTCCACGACCACCGCCACTTCTGTCGCCAAAACCGCCTCGGCCTCCACCTCTACCGCCCCTGTCGCCGAAACCACCACGACCACCACCGCGTCCACCTTTATCACCAAATCCTCCGCGACCTCCTTTATCGCCGTAACCACCGCGGCCACCACCGCCTCTGCCACCACCGCCTCTGCCGCCACCTCCTCCGCGTCCTCCTTTCCCGTTTTCAAATCCACCAAAGGATTTACGATCACCAAATTTTTTGAAACCACCATTAGCTTTGCCACCACTGCCATGTTCTTCATCATCCTGTAACATTTTGAAATGGACATGAAATAGTAGAAGGAAAACACACATTAGCAATAAAAAAATAAAAGGAAATTTTTTAACATTCACTATTCGTAGCCTTAAAGGAAGTGCCTCAAATCTGTTGGAATGGTTTTTAAATTCTCAAATATGTATGCTGCTAATTTGTGTCGTCTTCCTTCTTCTTTTCTATAAATTGCTGAATAGATTTGACAAGTTCCAGGATAGACTTTATTTACTTTCTTCCCACATATAGCGTACATTTCATAAATCTTGCATTTCATATGGGGTCCTAATGGGACTCTTAATTCATACATTCAATATTTGAGGCACTTACCTTGGCTTCGAAAGACATATCTTTTACTCTTTCATCTATTTCTACTTCTTCCTCACGCACCCTTCTAAATGGAGCATTTTTCTTTGTACCATCCGATTGTGGCGTGTTGTTTTTCTGCTTGCTTATATTAAGTTTGCCATTAGCCGGGGTCGAAGCAAACCCTTTTAACTACACGAATTTGTGTTGAATTCGATGCCAAGCAAGATTTTTTTACATTAAAGAGAAAGAGAGTATATTAAGTAACAACCAACTTCATAATACTTCAGTTTGTGGACGAAACGGGGTACTTTTGTCTAATACTATACTTAGTGTTGCCAATAGAATCTTTGCTAGTCCACCACTCCCCCATACATTATTAAAAAAATAATAAATTAATCAATTGAAGCATTGATTTTTTTATGTGGATTAAAAAAAAAACAATATATGCTTAATTTTTAAATGTAGCTAATGTTATATATTCTTTTCCATAGACGATATTTGTCATTTTATTCCATTAAATGACCTATGTTATTGAACTCAATATCTGCAAAATAAATTGGAAGTTATTCTAAAAGAACAGGATCCAAAATGACAAGTACATCCAAAATGACAAGTTTGTTTCTTAGAAATTATATAGAAAAGAATTAAATATACCAAGTTTGAGCGCTTTCGTGGAATATAGGTTAGGGGGAGTTATAAATGAATTGCATTTATTGTAGTTTCAAAGCGATATATTCTTGGCTGAGTACTGTGTGTTCCAAACACTTTTTTGACTACTTCAGTGGGTTAAAAGGGTTTTCGCCACACACTTGCAGTCGGTTTTCCTCTTATAGTTTCTATGGTAACTTTGTTCTATTCCGACTTTACGTTGCGTTTTTCATACTAGTTTCCAAGAATCTTATTTATTGTAAAACATTGAAAATACAATACCACACAACAAAAAAAGACAATAAAATTCGCTAAAATGATTTAGAATAAAATGTTGCATTTTGTGCTAAAATCACAATATTTAGTGCAGTTTTAGGAGTACATCCACATCCCCTAAAACTAATCCTTTTCTACTTCTTTCGAAGCAAAAATTGTTCTGGGTACATTTATATATGGTTTAAGTATCCGTACATCTAATTTGGTAGATCTATTTCATGTAATCTTAAGTTCTGGAGTCCAGCCGCCCCGAAATTTATCAGATTTACTGAAATTCGTCTATGGGTCAAAGAGTAAAGTTCTGCAATTGTTTTAATATAAACCGGTATAGATACCATGGATATATGAACTAGTTGAATTGTGGATGGGTGTGCAAGTTTTTTTTTGTTTGTTTCGCATAATAACTCGCGACAAATAGCGTAAAAGCTACCTGGCAATTGCCTATATAATTTTTAGATTTTCCCATGATCATTCCATTAAGCCTTTAAATAACCAATGACCTTCCGGATTCCGCTACAATCGGTCCTATCGGAACTACTTTTTTTACATACAGGAGATAGACGAGTATCGCTACTCCATATGTAAATATGTGGCTACTAAAAGGTACATCAATAACAACAAAGCTCTCACATATGCTATGATTCCAATGCAAATTTACCCATAAACATTCCATTAAGGAACATAGGCAAACATCACACATATCAATGAGTGATGTCCTATTCAAGTTTAAGCTCAATGATACGGGATCTCCTTTTGATAGCCGAGCCCGTATGACGTACCGCAGTGCGACACCTCTTTAGGGAGATGGCTTTTTTTTCAATATGATACCACAAGCGATTAAATTGTGCTACTGTGAGAGCAGGAAGTCATATGAATTGTGTTCTTCTTTCGATGAAAAAATATCAATTTCTAAGAATAATGTGATTAAGCAGGTTTCATCGATGGCAACACCTTAACCAATTACAGTGGGAATAAAATAAAAATGGAAAATAACATTCATACTTACATTACTTTGTCCAGCTTTGACAAAATTGCTATACTTCTTTTCTGCTTTGCCATTTGTTTCACTAAATGTTCTCTTCTTTCCTGGTTTTGGTAAAGGCATAGCTACTGGATTCTCTTCTTCGGGCTCTTCTTCGCTAGAGCTGTCGTCGTCGCTATCTTCTGCTTTCTTGACTGGAGTAGTGGCAGCTTTTTTAGCAACAGTTTTTTTAGGAGCCTCGTCTTCGTCAGAAGAGCTACTATCTTCTGATGATGCATTGGCAGCAGCATGTACTGGTGTCGCCTTTACAAAATTGGGTTTTTTAGCCGGTGGTTCATCATCCGAACTGTCCGAAGATTCTGAACTGGATTGCGCTTTTTTTGTAACAGGTTTGGCAATTGCAGCTTTGGCTTTTGGTGCCGGCTTTTTATTCGCTTCATCCGAGGAATCTTCTTCAGAACTTGAAGCTGCAGTTTTCTTTGCTTTTGCATGTTTGGCAGCTATTGCTAGTTTCTTTGCGGCTGGTGGCTCTTTTTCAGATGACGAATCTTCAGAACTGGATTCGGCTTTCTTTTTAGCAGCAACCGGCGTTTTGTTAACAAAAGGTTTTACAGCGGGTTTTTCATCCTCTTCGCTGGATGAATCTTCACTACTAGATTCTTTCTTGGCCGGCATAGGTTTCTTGATAACTGGTGTACCTTTGGGCTTTACGTCGTCCTCATCATCCGAGCTGTCTTCGCTACTGCTAGATTTTTTTTTCTTAGGTGCAGTTTTAGCAACCACAGTTTTTGCTGCAGGTTTCTCATCGTCACTGCTATCAGAAGAATCATCTGAAGATTCCGCTTTTTTAGGAGCGGGTTTGGCAGGTGTGGCCTTAACAGTTGGTTTGGGTTTAGGTATTTCATCCTCGCTTTCATCTGAGGAGTCATCTGAAGTATCTGCTTTTTTGGGTGCAGGTTTTGTTTGTGCAGCCTTTGGTGCTGGCTTCTGTTCTTTACTATCATCTGAAGAATCGTTTGATGAATCAGCCTTTTTAATAGCAGTTTTGGCTGGAGTTGGTTTAGCTACGGACTTGGCTACTTGTTTTTCTTCTTCGCTGCTATCTTCTGAGGAATCATCCGATGAATCAGCCTTTTTGGGTGTTGGTTTTGCTGGAGTGGGCTTAGTAGTAGTCTTGACGGAAGTTTTTTTATCCTCGCTACTATCTTCCGACGAAGATGAGGAAGATTCTGCTTTCTTAGCAGTTGGCTTAGCGGCTGACTTTACAGCAGGCTTTTCATCCTCACTGTCGTCTGAAGAATCATCTGAAGACTCTTGTTTCTTTGCCACACCATTAACTTTAGGAGCAACGACAGCAGGTTGTTTTTCATCTTCACTACTATCTTCGGATGAATCGTCTGAACTGGATTGAGCCTTTTTGGTTAGCGGTTTGTTGTTAGCAACAACAGCAGTTGCTTTTTTGGTGGTCTCTTCCTCCTCGGAATCATCACTACTGTCATCGGAAGATTCATTGGCCTTTTTCACATCTGGTAGCCTATTTTTACTATGCTGCTGATAGTATTTCAGAATGTCTTCCAATTTCGGTGAACCTTTACCAACATATGCCTACGAAAAAATATAATGGAAACAAGGAAAACTAGAATGAACAACTGAAAAAAAAACAAAACTTTTTTCTCTATACTATACAGGTTCTACACATTAACCCGTGCGTCTTCCAAACCATGCGTGCGGCATCAAGCACATTTTTTATCTTTAGCCTATTGGGTGTACTTACCGCTTTTGTCTTGTGTTGGAAAACTTGAGCTAAACTTTTGTCTTTCACAAGTAGATACTCGTGTACTATTGCATCAATGATTTGGCTATTCACTGCCATTTTGAAAAGATATAACTTTTAAGTCTTAACTCAATTTTGGATGCGGAAAAACACGTGTGTTGTAGGGATCTAAAAGTCGACTTTCGACTAATCGATTTATCGACTTTTTGTGCAAAAAGTCGAAGTCGGCTTTTACTGATTAAAAAAGTCGAATTATCGACTTTAGACTGGTACTTTATTTGCTTTTCGTTCCAATTTTCGCGAGTTACTTTTTTAAGATAATAGATTATAAAGCAAAAACACTAGCCGATTTCATTCATTCTCTCATTACTTATGCTAGAATTTTAATAAAAATTATCATTGTTATTTGTAAAGGGTTTCAAAAATGTAACTACGAAAAAAATGGGTTTTCAACAGTGAAAAATTAACATAATACCAGCCATTTGAAGTCAACAAAATCAAAAATTCATAGATTTAACCACCTGGGTGAAGTTACCAACGATAACTCGCAAGATATGAGTAATGCAGGGTGACACTAACACAAAAAATTCAGCATGCGGAAATTATAAATCGTTTTTAGCTACAGTCGCCAGAATATTATGTTGTGAACAAACTTATTCCATTCTGGAGGACATAAATCGACCTCTTTCAAATAAGTGCGTATACCAAATTAAAGGGGAGACCAATACCTATGATTTGGTATACAACTCATACCCCAGAACTGTTTTTCGTAGAACAAACTTTCCAGATTTCTGTTTAGAAACTGGAAGGCAAGAGACCATAAATTGACTTTGTTCAGAAAAGTGCGTACACCAAATTAAAGGGGAGATCAGTACCTTTAATACGGTATATCACACGTATTCCAAAACTGTTTCTCGTAGAATATATCTTGAAGTTTTCTGTTTCGAAACTGGAGGGCAGGACACAAAATTCAGTCTGGAGACCATAAATGGAATTCGTTCAAAAAAGTTCGCATATCAAATTAAAGGGGAGATCAGTATTTTTAATATGGTATACCGCACATATCTCAGAACTGTTTTTCGTAGAACAATCCTTCCAGTTTTCTATTCTGAAACTGGAGGGCAGGACACTAAATACAGTGTGGAGCCCATAAATAGACTTCGTAACTGAACTGTTTTTCGTAGAACAAACATTCAAGTTTCTGTTTCGAAACTGGAGGGCAGGACACAAAATTCAGTCTGTAGGCCATAAATGGAATTCGTTCAAAAAAGTGCGTATACCAGAATTGTTTTCCTATAACAATTTTTTCGGATTTTTATATATAAACTGGAAGGCAGCACAGATACGATTGATGGGAACATTGATGATAACTATACAAAGTGACATAATATTTTCAATCCCATGGCAGCCGGTTGTACGTACCGGATTGACCCGATGAAGCCCTTCATCGGCAAGGGCTGCCTCCTCAGTGTACAACACATTGCTACAAAACATAATATTTTAAACAAATACCTACTTTAAGCCCAATACGCAGCTCTAGTCAAATTTTCGCTAGCAAACACATGGTGACAAAAAACGACACATTTGTTTGATCAATCTGACACACTTGTTGGATGCATTTATCACAAGTAAAACTCCGTGTACACTGCTCATTAAGTCTTGATTTAAGTCTCTCGTCAGCTGATTTAATAAAAGGAAAATAGATGATCGGTGAATAAATCAAAAATTTAAAGAGCTGTATAAGCGGGGTTTAAGCGATTTTTTGTATAAATAACATTATTATGTGGTGTAAATAACGTGAAAATATTGGATATTTATTCAATGAAGTCGAAATAAATATTCAATGCGTACCCGTCGTTTCTCATTCCAAACTGAAATATCGGAAATATTGACGGAAGACCACAATATAAGGCTGGTAACACCTTGAATTTAGCGTATCACATGTGTCTGGGACACGCTTTTCCCCTAAAAAAATTTCCAGATTCCGCTCTAGAAACTGGATGTCAGTAAACTAATTTCAGCCTGGAGGCCAAGAATTGACTTCGTACACAAAAGTTTCGACTGAACGTGAAGGAAGGGTCCAACACCTATAATTTGATGTCTCACATGTTTCCGTGACACGCTATGCCCCGAACAAAGTTTCCAGATTTTTCTTTAGAAAATGGTGGTCAGTAAACCCCTCTTTTATGTTTCGTCGAGACTTTTGTGTAAAAAGTCGATACCTGGACTCCAGGCTGAAATTAGAGATCTCCAGTTTCTAAAGAGGAATCTGTAATGTTTGTTCGGGACACAGCCTGCCCGGACACATGTCATGTTTTTCATGTTCTGTCGAGACTTTTGCGTACATAGTCCATTCCTGTACGGCAATTCTGTAACTTATAACGAACATCGTTTAGTTAAATATGTCGACAAAAAATCGTTTGCACTAACGATTACATTAAACCCCGTTTAGACAGCTCTTTAAATCCGGAATAGGTGGCTCGATCATCTGTTGTCCCTTTATGAAATCAGCTGACGAGGGCCTTAAATCCGGATTTAATGAGCCGTGTAAATTGGGTTTTATTCTCTAATTCGTCGTTAAGCTGGTTATGCATCTCTTGCGAAATTTTTGGTTTTAGCCAAGACATTCATGTCGCCACTGAAAAATAGTTGTGTAAAATACAAGATGGCGACAAACATCGATTTATAATTGGGGCGAATTTTAATCATTTGTCGTGAACCTAAGGGACCCTTGCCATCAAAGTGAGGAGTCGGACTGGCGGGCGCTGGTTGCTGGCAGTCGAGCACCGGCTTTTGACTCAGTTTGTGGGGAGCGGTTCTTTTGCCATTCCAATCCTCTGACAAGTGACAAAAAAATATAATAAATCAAGCAGCGATTGATGAAACCAGAAAACACAAAAGACAGTCGACAAAACAGCGGTGGGGAGCGGTTGTTTTGCCATTCCAATCCTCTGACAAGTGACAAAAAAATATAATAAATCAACCAGCTATTGATGAAACCAGAAAACACAATAGACAATCGACAAAACACCTATACCAACAAACTTGTAGACATCAAAACTACCCTTAAACATTTCAGGTCAAGGGGCGCCATGAAGAAGCAGCACAACAAAAAACGCCTAAAAAGAAACAAAAAATACTTTCTAGACAAAAACTAACTGCGACAACTACACTTGCACTAAACAATACTTACCAAAGAATTAACGGACTGACGGACAGACGAGAATCCGAATGGACTTTATTGACCGCAAAGGCAGCCACCTAGGCCGCATTCTACACTGGCAGCCCATTAACATTCATACGAAGCTGACGAAGCGACGCCAACCATTTGAAAAGTGGGGAAATTCTAAAATTTAATAATTATTTTTTTTTAATACAATTTTTTTTTTTTAATTTTTAAAGTTTTTTGTCTGTTAGCGCGAGATCATTAAATTTTACAATTTTTGTTTATTTCTCTTTCGAGACGAGCTCAATGATAGGAGATGCAAATGGAAAGCCAAAGATAGCAACACACACCAACCACTATGGGAAGCGTTTTGTCTTTGGATAGAAGACTTTTCAACCATATTAGGTGTGATGGCTTCAAGGGCCATGCGTTGGTACATACAAAATAAAAATTTGTTTTTTTTTTGTTTATTTCTCTTTCGAGACGAGATCAATGATCGAAGATGCAAATGGAAAGCCAAAGACAGCAACACACACCAACCACTATAGGACGCGATTCGTCTTTGGTTAGAAGACTTTTCAACCATATTAGGTGTTATGGCTTCAAGGGTCGTGCGTTGGTATGTTGTATTTGAATCGAATTAATTGCGAAAACGCATCTATGATACAATTACTACATTACCCAGCTCGACAACCCTGCTTATTAGCTGTACTTTTTCCAATGCATTTATTTTAGTGTAATGGCAGACATTCTGTCTGTGGTAAATTACACTTTCTTCCATACCACACATGATTTTAGTTCATCTGTTGGAAGTTGTATAAAGGGCTTCAAACGCTAAGACAACGGCAATGGCTCTCGCTGTTGCTTCGTGTTTTTTTTCGAATTTTTTTTATAAAAAAGGATAGTTAAGGATTTCATTTCCAAAGTTTAACTTTTTTCTTGTAATTGTTTGAAAGTTATTAGACCCAATTAAGATTTAATTTTTTTAAAATTCTAATTTTAAGTTTTGTTTTTTTATACCCTCCACCATAGGATGGGGTATACTAATTTCGTCATTCTGTTTGTAACTACTCGAACTATTCGTCTGAGACCCCATAAAGTATATATATTCTTGATCGTCGCAACATTTTATGTCGATCTAGTCATGTCCGTCCGTCCGTCTGTCTGTCGAAAGCACGCTAACTTCCGAAGGAGTAAAGCTAGCCGCTTGAAATTTTGCGCAAATACTTCTTGTTAGTGTAGGTCGGTTGGTATTGTAAATGGCCCTATCGGTCCATGTATTGATATAGCTGCCATATATACGGATCTTGGGTCTTGACTTCTTGAGCCTCTAGAGGGCGCAATCCTTATCCGATTGGAACGAAATTTAGCACAACATATTTTTTGTTATGATATCCAACAACTGTGCCAAGTATGATTCAAATCGGTCTATAATCTGATACAGCTGTCATATAAACCGATCTTTGGTCTTGACTTCTTGAGCCTCTAGAGGGCGCAATTCTTATCAGATTTGAATGAATTTTTGCACGTAATATTTTGTTATGATATCCAACAACTGTGCCAAGTATGGTTCAAATCGGTTCATAACCTGATATAGCTGTCATATAAACAGATCTGGGGACTTGACTTCTTGAGCTCCCAGAGGGCGCAATTCCTATCGGATTTGGCTGAAATTTTGCATGACGTATTTTATTCTTACTTTCAACAACTATGTCAAATAAGGTTCAAATCGGTTCATAACCTGATATAGCTGCCGTATAAACCGATCTGGGATCTTGACTTCTTGACAACAAACTTGTAGACATCAAAACTACCCTTAAACATTTCAGGTCAAGGGGCGCCATGAAGAAGCAGCACAACAAAAAACGCCTAAAAAGAAACAAAAAATACTTTCTAGACAAAAACTAACTGCGACAACTACACTTGCACTAAACAATACTTACCAAAGAATTAACGGACTGACGGACAGACGAGAATCCGAATGGACTTTATTGACCGCAAAGGCAGCCACCTAGGCCGCATTCTACACTGGCAGCCCATTAACATTCATACGAAGCTGACGAAGCGACGCCAACCATTTGAAAAGTGGGGAAATTCTAAAATTTAATAATTATTTTTTTTTAATACAATTTTTTTTTTTTAATTTTTAAAGTTTTTTGTCTGTTAGCGCGAGATCATTAAATTTTACAATTTTTGTTTATTTCTCTTTCGAGACGAGCTCAATGATAGGAGATGCAAATGGAAAGCCAAAGATAGCAACACACACCAACCACTATGGGAAGCGTTTTGTCTTTGGATAGAAGACTTTTCAACCATATTAGGTGTGATGGCTTCAAGGGCCATGCGTTGGTACATACAAAATAAAAATTTGTTTTTTTTTGTTTATTTCTCTTTCGAGACGAGATCAATGATCGAAGATGCAAATGGAAAGCCAAAGACAGCAACACACACCAACCACTATAGGACGCGATTCGTCTTTGGTTAGAAGACTTTTCAACCATATTAGGTGTTATGGCTTCAAGGGTCGTGCGTTGGTATGTTGTATTTGAATCGAATTAATTGCGAAAACGCATCTATGATACAATTACTACATTACCCAGCTCGACAACCCTGCTTATTAGCTGTACTTTTTCCAATGCATTTATTTTAGTGTAATGGCAGACATTCTGTCTGTGGTAAATTACACTTTCTTCCATACCACACATGATTTTAGTTCATCTGTTGGAAGTTGTATAAAGGGCTTCAAACGCTAAGACAACGGCAATGGCTCTCGCTGTTGCTTCGTGTTTTTTTCGAATTTTTTTTATAAAAAAGGATAGTTAAGGATTTCATTTCCAAAGTTTAACTTTTTTCTTGTAATTGTTTGAAAGTTATTAGACCCAATTAAGATTTAATTTTTTTAAAATTCTAATTTTAAGTTTTGTTTTTTTATACCCTCCACCATAGGATGGGGTATACTAATTTCGTCATTCTGTTTGTAACTACTCGAACTATTCGTCTGAGACCCCATAAAGTATATATATTCTTGATCGTCGCAACATTTTATGTCGATCTAGTCATGTCCGTCCGTCCGTCTGTCTGTCGAAAGCACGCTAACTTCCGAAGGAGTAAAGCTAGCCGCTTGAAATTTTGCGCAAATACTTCTTGTTAGTGTAGGTCGGTTGGTATTGTAAATGGCCCTATCGGTCCATGTATTGATATAGCTGCCATATATACGGATCTTGGGTCTTGACTTCTTGAGCCTCTAGAGGGCGCAATCCTTATCCGATTGGAACGAAATTTAGCACAACATATTTTTTGTTATGATATCCAACAACTGTGCCAAGTATGATTCAAATCGGTCTATAATCTGATACA
Source organism: Stomoxys calcitrans (assembly GCF_963082655.1). Classification (NCBI taxonomy): domain Eukaryota; kingdom Metazoa; phylum Arthropoda; class Insecta; order Diptera; family Muscidae; genus Stomoxys; species Stomoxys calcitrans. The sequence continues at coordinate 101,036,314 of NC_081552.1, forward strand.
GCTGTCATATAAACCGATCTTTGGTCTTGACTTCTTGAGCCTCTAGAGGGCGCAATTCTTATCAGATTTGAATGAATTTTTGCACGTAATATTTTGTTATGATATCCAACAACTGTGCCAAGTATGGTTCAAATCGGTTCATAACCTGATATAGCTGTCATATAAACAGATCTGGGGACTTGACTTCTTGAGCTCCCAGAGGGCGCAATTCCTATCGGATTTGGCTGAAATTTTGCATGACGTATTTTATTCTTACTTTCAACAACTATGTCAAATAAGGTTCAAATCGGTTCATAACCTGATATAGCTGCCGTATAAACCGATCTGGGATCTTGACTTCTTGGGGCTCTAGAGGTCGCAATTATTATCCCATTTGTCTGAAATTTTGTACGACTGATTCTTTCATAACCATCAACATACATGTTTATTATGGTCTGAATAGGTGTATAGCCCGATACAGCTTCCATATAAATCGATCTCGATCTCTCTATTTTACTCCTTGAGCCCCCAAAGAGCGCAATTCTTATTCGAAATGGCTGACATTTTACACAGGTCTCCAACATATAATTTAATTGTGGTCCAAACCGGACTATATCTTGATATCGCTCTAATAGCAGAGCAAATCTTTTCTTATATCCTTTTTTGCCTAAGAAGAGATGCCGGGAAAAGAACTCGACAAATGCGATGGTGGAGGAATATAAGATTCCGCCCGGCCGAACTTAGCACGCTTTTACTTGTTTATCTTAACACTATTAATGTTGTAAAACTTTTTCCAATTTAATAAAAACGTGAATTTGTAATATGAATTGTCATTGAAAATACTTGCCTTATTGAGTGATGGAAGGCTAAATCAACAGAATATGGGGTAAGTGACTAGACAGAGGCGGAGCGGCAACAGGTGATGGATCACAGGGTACCCTTAAACATTTCAGGACAAGGGGTGCCATGGTTGGGGTGGGAAATGTCCTGAGGGTATTTTAGGCGCCAGGCAATTCCACAGTTGTGATGTCTACAAGTTTGTTGGTATAGGCAGCAACCAGTGCCCGCCAGTTTTTTTTTGTCACCCTGTTACGCAAAGAAAATTTCATTTGAGCTGCTTACCAGCAAACGAAATTTTCGGTAACGATACCTGTAACGAAAATTTCGTTTAGGATATGTCAATGCATTTCTTATGGTAACGAAGATTTCGATAAAGGTGCATACTGCGCTTTAACAGAAATCGTTATCTATTTTTTCTCTCTGGCAACGCTACACAAAAAAACGAAATTCACAAAGAGGAATCGACAAAAATAATAAATAATTCTTCTCGTAGCCTGTACTTCTTCTTTTATCAATTTAAAAACAACACAAACCCAAATGAAATGTGCACCATTATTTAGGATAAGTGCTATAAATACCAATTTATCCATATAAAACTTTTGCGCACGTTTTTTCTTATATATGGAAACACATGCTACTGTTAATTTATTGTACAGTCACATATCCGAAATATTTGAAAAAAAAAATGTGACGGCCGCCAAGAACCGATAGTTAGGCTGGTTGAATACACATACATTATGCCCTGCACAAGACTGACATCTAGGATATCATCGAATTTGGGAGGCCATTAACGAATGTCAGTTGATGGACTACGCTTGTTGCCAACATTTTCTTGGATTTCAGATTTCAATTTATTTATTTTTATTTCTTGAGTTGAGATCAGCATTGGTCCTGGATCAAGGCGTGATCGTTGTATGTGATTGCACAATCACAGATACCGACTATTTTAGACTGATTCTTTTGAGCACAGGGTTGCATGAGATTTGTCTAGGACTCCGGAGTCAGAACCTTGTTGTACTTGTTTAACGTTTAGAAGTATGTGTGACTTTCAAAGTCATCTTTCAAGGGCAAAGTGCCATGCTACCAAGTTGGTTAGGTGAGAATGGAGCACATGTCATTATTAAGTCATACATAGTGCGGTGCAGTCTTTTGTGATCTCTGAGAAGTTGGTGTCAGATAATTTTTATTATTGAGTATTATAACTCTTCAGTGAGTGAATCAATTTTTTTGTGTGATTACAACGAATTTGAAAAGGTAGCTATATTACAACGTTTTAGCATATAATTTGGTGTAATAATTTCGTATCTCAGGATCACATAAATCGTGTCTGAATTTCGGTTGTGAGACATAACCCCCAAACCCTGGCATTCCGCAGGGAGAGATTATCAGTACCTATTTCATTTAATACCTCGGGTAAGATTTGAACCACTAATTTCTCTTTTGTTAAATAAATTTACGTGGACTGGAATACTTTCACCATGTAGGGTATTGTGGTTTTGCCGATATATTGGACCAACAAATCGTGGAGTGCTGTGTGTACGACCACTGGCTCCATCTGCCACATATCCCGAGGACTCTTTTTATTCACCACACTTATGGAACCTGAAATAGTGAGTACAAAAACCATGTAGGTTATGACTATATTGTGAATGAACTGTCGAAATAAGAAGAAGACACAACAGGAGGAAACCTGGAAAAACCCCATTTTTCAATTAATGAAATTTCCAAAAAAAGTATATATATTACTTACCGAACACGTGACATAACGTTGTTAACCCGACTTTATGGAATTCGTAAGAAAAACGTGGAAACCAATATTTTAATACATATCGGTCAAATTTCTTGAATAGTATTTTAAAAAAGCAATAGCATAAAAGATATTATAAAAAGGAAGAAAATAATAAATTAATGAAAACTACAGAAACTATATAAAGTTAGAAAGAAAAAAATTATATATGTACATATGCATGTACAAAAAAATGTTAAATTGTTTCGACTGATGTAACTAAGAAGAAAAAGAAAGAATTCACGATTAAAAAAAAAAATAAAAAAATAAAAAAAATTTACGATTGAAAGAAGAAAAATAATATAGAGAAGTTGCTAGGAAATAATTTGAATTTAAACAAAATTTTAGGACTATTTCAAGTTTTTTTTTTTTGCCTGTAAGGGCGATGATCATTTAATTCTACAATTTTTAGTTATTTCAATTGAAAGAGCATGCTATAGAACTAATTAAAAAAAATATATAGAAATTTACATAATTAAATATAAGTATTAGTTTTAAGTTATTGTTTAAAATGTTATAAACACATTGAATTCACATATTCATATGAATTCATTTTTTTTTAATACAAATTATGTGAATAATCATAAAGACTAAAACAAAAATGTTTTGATTTTCCCCAGGCAAAGGTTGAGTATGTAGTTGTATAAAAAGGAGGAGAGTTTTGCATCATTAAAGGGAGATGTTTATTAATAGGTACATTTAGGGCTATAGACATCTCATTAGGATAGTCACTTCTTGGCTATATCGTGGGTGGGATGCCCAAGGAATCTTCGACACCTGATTCCAATCTTAATGTCAATTTCACATCTGTGCTGTTCTGTAGAATAAACTCTCGTTGAAGAATGTCTGTCCGTTTTCTTTATAATTTTAAATTCAAACTGTAACCGTCTAGTGTCTCGTGTTTAAATTTTTAAGGAGAACAACCTTGTTTGACACCTTATGGCACTTTGAAATATTTGTAAGAGGATATGAGCGGAAGTAGAACCCACATCCGGCGAGTTCAAGCCGCAGCAATATGCAGAGAAGTGCCACCGCTTTACAAAACACCTTGTCCCTTACAAATTGGCGCCCAACGTGGGGCCGCCCTTATGGTTTGGTTTCCAAGAAATTGGTAACATCAAATTATAAGATGGCGCTCGACATAGTGGATTGTTTCTAGGTATTTATGTATTGAACATTTTGACCCTTAACACCACTGCAAATCCAGTATTTGACTTTACCCGATAACCTGTAAGTCCCGGAAGGTCATTATATAGCCATGCCTGTGTTGCGACAGTGATACAGGGTAGACTCAGATAGTGGAGAACTGTTTGGCAACTACGTGGTTTTGGTCCAGTAAAGTAAGTCATAATCTGAAGACCATTGAGTCCATGAATTATTTGCTACTTTAACTGAACTAAGACGACCTTCTTGTCAAATAATTCGACTTTAGATTAGTCTAGGTTTAGAATATAGGATATAGTTTTCGTCTGTGTATGTTTTGTCTCGTCGATCCGAATTCTTCAACGAGTGGTTTGGCAAAAAAAAAAAAAAGAAGACGGAATGTCTTTGAATTTGGAGGAATGAACCAGCTCCAATATAAAGATGCTTGATACAGTACATATGGTACAATTGATCAGATTTATGAATAAATCTCTTTATTAATTGTTACATGGATATGATATAGTTTTATTTTATGCCGATTTCTACTTGCTAGAGTTTTAGTTAGAATGAGGTTAGCATAAAAAGATGGATTATAGAAAATTGACATTATATACAATCTCCTCTTTATAAAGCAACTACAGAAGCTCAACCGCATACGCATATATTATCTGAAAAATAAGAAAGTAAAAAAAAAAAAAAACTATTAATATTAATTATTCACAGACATATGAAACAAAAGAAATAAAGAAAGTAATATATTATACGTAAAAAATACTCAAAAATAGATATGGTTGTATAGAGAAAGAAGAATTACAACACCGAAGGATATTGAAGCATTAATGCATGGAAGTGACATGCATATATTAGTACTTTAAGAGATCATGGTCAAAACCATTTTTTTTGGAAATACATGTAGTTTTCTTTTGACTTAAATTTTTCAATTTCTTTTTGAGATTTTTTTTTAATAGAAGTGATAAATTTCTATTCGAATAACTTGGAAATAGCGGTTTCCTTATACATCACGTTTTTCTTTTGATTTATGATTTCGTTATAACGTTTAAATTTTTTTTTTTGAAGACGATAAATTAGACTAATTAGATCTAAATTTATTAAAGCCAGGTAGTAGAAAGACAGGTGCTAGGACCAAAATTTCTATATTGGTAATAGTTAAATTAGCTGTCTATAAGTTAAAGATACTTTTTTGTAATAGGACATAAGAATAGTGTAGGCATCGATAAGTTAATGTCATATAGTTTTATTTAATAATTAGGCATTTTGGGTTCTGTCCAGGCTTATAAATAGTGAAAAGGAATATCCACATTTGGAAATATAGTTATTGCAGTTTTTGTCGTCTCTAATGTTTTACAATTTTTTTCGAAAATACTAGATCTATTTTCTTATGAATTACGATTTCCCCCTTATTGGAGTTTCTATTTTCTGGCGGTTTAAGATATTAGACTCTTTATGAAGTTTCTTAATAAGATGAAATTACGATCTGGGTCCTCTACAAGTTCCACAATGAGTACCACTACGACGACTACTTCTACCACTACGACGACTGCATCTGCGTCTACAAATGCGACGACAAGGCCATCAGGCACAGGATTAGGTGACAATAGATCCAATAGACCTTTGGACTCTTTGACAGCACCGGATGTCCAGGTAGTAAATAATCAGGCGGACATGACCTTAGGTCCTCAGACTACTTCCTCCCCAATGAATCTTACAATACTTTCTCCGGATTACAGTAGTAATACCGCAATAGACATAAGGAGGGAATTTCTTGCGCGAAGGGATAATCCTGCTCCGAACCCGGCTAGGCATGACGATATAATTGTCAATGGGAGTGGGCTGTCCTTGAAGGATTATGTTGCGGCATCTGTGGGTGCGGCACAGGCAAGGGCAATGCAGGAAGTTAATGAGAACCTACAGAGGATGATACCGGGTATTGTTCGTGAGACTATCAGGTCTGAGAGAGAGGGGTCCGGCGCTTCGGCAAGTATGATGAACGAACCAAGGGGCACAAGAGTTCCACCACCGGTGAATTTCAATTTCCCACCACCTCCGTTGCCGAGACAGGACACGGCGATTTCATTTAATACGCAGACGCATGACCGGTTGCAGAATCAGACAATTGAGGGTGATTTTGAGAACGGATCTCAGCATAATTTTCCTCGAAATTATTTGCCACCGACCAATGAACCGATCTCACACCGAAGATATGATGCACCTCCACCGCAACAGACTTTTTATAGAGCACCACCTCCACTGACTAACAATTTCACTACAGCAAAAGCTGTTGATTATGTTCAAAGACCTCAGGAGCAATGGAATCTTGAGAAATGGGGTATTCGTTTCGACGGCCAGGATAGGACAACTAGCGTCGAGGATTTCATTTTCAGAATTGAGACGATAAGAGGGGATATGAACTGCCCATGGCCAACTCTCATGAAGGGATTTCACCACTTTTTATCTGGGCAGGCATATGAATGGTTCTGGAATTTTAGGCGCCAAAATCCCCGCTGCGAATGGGATTATTTGAGATATAATCTCAAGAAAAAATTCCAACGCTTTGAGAGCGATTATGAAATTCAGCGTAGGATAATGGAGAGGAGACAATCCTACAATGAGAGCGCTGATGTCTATATCCAGGAGATTATGAATTTGAATAACCAGATGCGTAGGTCGATACCGGAATATGAATTGGTTAGAATGGTTAAGGATAACCTTAAGGATGGCTTGGCACAACTCATATTTCCGATGCATATTATTAACTTAGATCACCTTTTGGAGGAGTGTAGGAGAGCTGAGAGGAACCTTTCTAAGCGTACCTCATATAGGCCGCCCCAGCAGCTACGTAGGGTGAATGAATTGGAACAGCAAGTGGCGGACTGGAATTATGACAAATTGTTCCACATACCTGAGCCAGATTTCCAATTGGAGGCTCTTAAAATGAATGCTTACCCGGCCAGGACATTAGTATGCTGGAATTGTAAGAAGTCAGGGCATACATTTGTAGATTGCGAATCCGAACAGAGAGCCATCTTTTGTTACCGATGTGGGTTCGAAAATGTGACCACACCTAATTGTTCACGCTGTAAGGAAAACCATCGAAAAGGCATGATGAGGACGGGGCCATCATGTCCAGATGCGAAACCGCCCCAATAAATTTTGATACCAGTGGTTCACAAGAGCTTCTTGATGACCACAAAATTACCCAGATTTTCCACACGAATTTAGACAAACACCTTGAGTTGCAAATTGAACCAAGGGTCCAGAGATGTGAGAAGAAATTGATGACCATCGTTCCGTATGAAGAACGTTTAGCTAATTACAAAAAGAAACGTGAGGAAATATTTAAGGACTTTCAAGAACCTACTCGGAAGGTATTGAAGGCGAGACACAGATTCAATGTCCGGAAAGCCGAAAGAAGATCTTTGTATGTTTCCAGTATAGCAGTCGGGGAAGACATACGACCATATTTGGACGTAACCATCAACAACGTACAATTAAAGGGCCTGATGGATAGTGGAGCTTCCGTTTCCTGTTTAGGTAAAAACTGCTTTGAGAACATTGCAAGAATGGGCGTTGAGATCTATGATTTTCGCTCTATTATAAATACCGCAGATGGGCATGGATTGGACATAGTTGGTAAAATACGGACAAATTTGACTTGTAATGGCAGGTCACAACTGATGGACCTGTACATAGTACCAAAGTTATCACAAGAGCTCATTCTAGGAATGGAGTTTTGGAAAAAGTTTGGTATAACTATTTCATTTGGTACCACGGCTATAAACGAACTGGTGGCGCATGACGAGATGGATGCACGAGTACATGACTTGAACCCTGAGCAGAAGGTGGTTCTTGAGATGGTGAAATTGGAATTTCGTTGTTTCAGTAGGCATGGTTTGGGCAAGACGACTTTGGAGGAACATATCATAGACACAGGCACCGCGGAACCGAGGAAGATGCGATACTACCCGATCTCCCCAGCAGTTCAAAAATTGACTTACGCAGAGATTGACAGGATGTTGGCCCTTGATGTAATTGAACCAGCCGTTGATGCTGCCTGGAACAATCGCGTGACATTAGTTATTAAACCAGGCAAAAGTAGACTTTGTCTGGATGCACGTGAGCTTAATAAAGTCACGAGAAAGGACGCTTATCCCCTGCCGAATATTGATGGTCTTTTAAGTAGATTGGGGGATACATATTTTATATCCGCAATCGACTTAAAAGACGCATTTTGGCAGATCCCTTTAGGGGAGTCGAGCCGGCCTAAAACAGCGTTTACTGTCCAAGGGAGACCCCATTACCAATTTAAGGTAATGCCCTTTGGACTATGTAATGCTGCACAACGGATGTGCCGCTTAATGGATCGCGTTATTCCATCGGAGCTACGGGAGAAGGTCTTCGTGTATCTTGATGACCTGCTGGTAGTGTCATCCGATTTTGGTTCGCATATGGAACTGCTTAGGACTGTGGGTAGGAGATTGACTTCGGCAGGCCTTACTATTAATATGCTGAAGTCGAAATTTTGTTATCGGGAGTTGAGATATCTTGGTTATATTGTTGGCGATGGTAAGCTTAAAGCGGACCCGACAAAAGTCGATGCAATAACCAAGATAACTCCTCCTAGGACTCCTAGGGATGTCCGAAGGTTTCTGGGAACCGTGGGTTGGTACAGACGTTTCATACCGGATTTTTCGACGTTGACATCACCGATTACCGACACTCTTAAGAAGTCATCTAAATTTTGTTTCACTGCTGAGGCCACGGTTGCTTTTGAAAGGCTGAAGGAGAAACTTGTTTCTAGTCCAATTCTGATCAGCCCGGATTTCCAGAGACCTTTCTACGTTCAATGCGACGCATCCAACGTGGGTGTTGGAGCGGTTTTGTTTCAGAAGGACGATAATGGGGACGAACATCCTATTGAATTCTTCTCGAAGAAGTTAAATTCGGCTCAGAGAAACTATTCCACGACTGAGAAGGAGTGCTTGGCCGTCGTGTTAGCCATAGACAAGTTCCGCCAGTACATTGAGATGATGGAGTTCACGGTCATTACTGATCACTCGAGTTTGAAATGGCTGATGGGACAGCAGGATTTGAATGGCAGGCTAGCACGATGGAGTCTGAAGCTTCAGGGATATAGTTTCTCGATAGAGCACAGAAAGGGTACTAAGAATGTAGTGCCTGATATGTTATCGAGATTGGACATGGAGGAGTTGTCTTTTGGAAGCAACGCCATCATTGACTTTAATTCACCTGCCTTCACAGGTCCCGAGTATCTTATGCTGGTTGATACTATTCGACAGAATGAGCAAACACTTCCAGATTTAAGGGTTGACGACGGACTGGTGTATAAGAAATCCGGTTTCAATCATTGTGAATCTGAAAATGATGACGAGGGATGGAGAATTTGGATCCCAAAAGCTCTGACTCTCGATATTATAAGAAAATCACACGAGGATAACACTTGCCATGGTGGAGTAGGTAAGACTGTGACGAATATAAGACAGTACTTTTACTGGCCGACATTATCGACGGATGTACGTAAGTTTATTGCAGACTGTCAATCTTGCAAGGAGAATAAGCATCCACGGCAGACTCTTCGTCCTACAATGGGAAAGGAGGTTAGAACGGAGCGCCCATTCCAGAAGATATATGTCGATTTCCTTGGACCCTATCCTCGGACTCGCAGTGGCAACACTCATATTTTCATAGTGCTTGACCATAGGACTAAATTTGTTCTGTTGAAGGCTATTCCCAAGGCTACATCGAGATCTGTGATTAGGTTTCTTACCCAGGAGGTATTTCACAAATTCGGAGTCCCTGAGACGTTGCACTCCGACAATGGTAAGCAATTCACCAGTGGGATGTTTCAGGAACTGATTAATGTTTATGGGGTACGGCATTTGCGGACTGCGATACATTCTCCACAGGCCAACGCAAGTGAGAGAGTGAATCAATCTATTATAAGCGGTATAAGGAGTTTTCTGGGTAGTGATCAGAATAGATGGGATGAAAGTCTGTCGAAAATAGAGTGCTCTCTACGTTCGACAATTCACTCATCTACTGGTCTAACTCCTTATTATGCGCTGTTTGGATATAATATGATTACACATGCGGAGGCCTACCAGATTCTGAGGAAGATTGGTGCATTATCTGATGGCAGTGTTGGTGTTCTACACAAAGCAGATAAGATGCAATTACTGAATCAGACGATTACTGAGAAGTTGCATGAGGCTTATGACCGCAACGCGAGAGGCTACAATAAAAGGGCTAGAGATATACACTTCAGGGTTGGGCAGGAAGTATATCGAAAAAACTTTATTCAGAGTAATTTTAGCAAAGGTATAAATGCCAAGTTGTGTAAACCTTGGCTTAAGTGCCGGATAAGGGGACTGGTTGGCAAGAATATGTTTGAGGTGGAGGATCTGAAGGGTCAGTTGATTGGCGTTATACACGGACAACACCTTAAACACTAGACAGACTATGTTCCCATAAATTCCTTGGCTGCCCAGCAATTTTTTTTGCATATAATTATTTTCGTCTTCATCGAAAGTCTCATTGGGATTTTGTCTTCTTACGGCTTTGTCTCCTGCTGAATTGTCTCCTGCGAATTCTGAACGTGAAGATCGAAATTTAGACGTGGCGATAATACGTAATTTCAGGAAGGACGTGCAGATTTTCGTGATTTTTATTTATTTTTTTTACGATTTTACACGAAAAGGCCTGATGGCACGGTGATGAATACAAGACGTTTAGTCGAAACTCTTTCTTTGGAAATTTTTTTTTATTTTTTTATGATGGTTCACGATTTGTACTGATATAGGCCGACTAACGTATTTCACGATTTCCATGGGAAGATGATATATTGCTTTAGCTAGGTGAAGACATTCGATCATTTTTGTTTTACTTCATACAAATTCCCCGATTTTTTTGCGGTGTATGAGTAGTATTTTCTATGTGGGACTGACTGCGTCCGAATAAGATTCCCAATTTTTATTTCTCCTTTGCATTCGCAATAAAATTTGGCTTTGTGACGGCCGCCAAGAACCGATAGTTAGGCTGGTTGAATACACATACATTATGCCCTGCACAAGACTGACATCTAGGATATCATCGAATTTGGGAGGCCATTAACGAATGTCAGTTGATGGACTACGCTTGTTGCCAACATTTTCTTGGATTTCAGATTTCAATTTATTTATTTTTATTTCTTGAGTTGAGATCAGCATTGGTCCTGGATCAAGGCGTGATCGTTGTATGTGATTGCACAATCACAGATACCGACTATTTTAGACTGATTCTTTTGAGCACAGGGTTGCATGAGATTTGTCTAGGACTCCGGAGTCAGAACCTTGTTGTACTTGTTTAACGTTTAGAAGTATGTGTGACTTTCAAAGTCATCTTTCAAGGGCAAAGTGCCATGCTACCAAGTTGGTTAGGTGAGAATGGAGCACATGTCATTATTAAGTCATACATAGTGCGGTGCAGTCTTTTGTGATCTCTGAGAAGTTGGTGTCAGATAATTTTTATTATTGAGTATTATAACTCTTCAGTGAGTGAATCAATTTTTTTGTGTGATTACAACGAATTTGAAAAGGTAGCTATATTACAACGTTTTAGCATATAATTTGGTGTAATAATTTCGTATCTCAGGATCACATAAATCGTGTCTGAATTTCGGTTGTGAGACATAACCCCCAAACCCTGGCATTCCGCAGGGAGAGATTATCAGTACCTATTTCATTTAATACCTCGGGTAAGATTTGAACCACTAATTTCTCTTTTGTTAAATAAATTTACGTGGACTGGAATACTTTCACCATGTAGGGTATTGTGGTTTTGCCGATATATTGGACCAACAAATCGTGGAGTGCTGTGTGTACGACCACTGGCTCCATCTGCCACATATCCCGAGGACTCTTTTTATTCACCACACTTATGGAACCTGAAATAGTGAGTACAAAAACCATGTAGGTTATGACTATATTGTGAATGAACTGTCGAAATAAGAAGAAGACACAACAGGAGGAAACCTGGAAAAACCCCATTTTTCAATTAATGAAATTTCCAAAAAAAGTATATATATTACTTACCGAACACGTGACATAACGTTGTTAACCCGACTTTATGGAATTCGTAAGAAAAACGTGGAAACCAATATTTTAATACATATCGGTCAAATTTCTTGAATAGTATTTTAAAAAAGCAATAGCATAAAAGATATTATAAAAAGGAAGAAAATAATAAATTAATGAAAACTACAGAAACTATATAAAGTTAGAAAGAAAAAAATTATATATGTACATATGCATGTACAAAAAAATGTTAAATTGTTTCGACTGATGTAACTAAGAAGAAAAAGAAAGAATTCACGATTAAAAAAAAAAATAAAAAAATAAAAAAAATTTACGATTGAAAGAAGAAAAATAATATAGAGAAGTTGCTAGGAAATAATTTGAATTTAAACAAAATTTTAGGACTATTTCAAGTTTTTTTTTTTGCCTGTAAGGGCGATGATCATTTAATTCTACAATTTTTAGTTATTTCAATTGAAAGAGCATGCTATAGAACTAATTAAAAAAAATATATAGAAATTTACATAATTAAATATAAGTATTAGTTTTAAGTTATTGTTTAAAATGTTATAAACACATTGAATTCACATATTCATATGAATTCATTTTTTTTTAATACAAATTATGTGAATAATCATAAAGACTAAAACAAAAATGTTTTGATTTTCCCCAGGCAAAGGTTGAGTATGTAGTTGTATAAAAAGGAGGAGAGTTTTGCATCATTAAAGGGAGATGTTTATTAATAGGTACATTTAGGGCTATAGACATCTCATTAGGATAGTCACTTCTTGGCTATATCGTGGGTGGGATGCCCAAGGAATCTTCGACACCTGATTCCAATCTTAATGTCAATTTCACATCTGTGCTGTTCTGTAGAATAAACTCTCGTTGAAGAATGTCTGTCCGTTTTCTTTATAATTTTAAATTCAAACTGTAACCGTCTCGTGTCTCGTGTTTAAATTTTTAAGGAGAACAACCTTGTTTGACACCTTATGGCACTTTGAAATATTTGTAAGAGGATATGAGCGGAAGTAGAACCCACATCCGGCGAGTTCAAGCCGCAGCAATATGCAGAGAAGTGCCACCGCTTTACAAAACACCTTGTCCCTTACAAAAAACATGAGAAAAATGCTCTAATGTTATCGTAAATATTGTAACAACTACTTTCTATGCCAAATTAGATTTAAAAATACCCCAATATCAATCCATCCATTTCTACCTCACATGTCCGTTACTTTTCAGCCTTTTTATTTTATTATTTACATTCTTAACAAACAAGAATCACATTTTATAATAATAATTTAACGATCTATAATATTTAAATAAAATAGTTATAAGAAGTGTTGCTCTTTACGGAAATGTTTAACAATGAATGAAAAGTATTAAAGAATTAATAAACAATTGTCTCTTCTGGATTTTAGGCTTTTTTATATGAATATTTCATAATACTAAGATATAAAATCTTAAAGTTTTTTAAAATAATAATACAATATAAAAATTTTAAATGTTTTTAAATATTAATAAAGCATATTTCTTTTATCTTCTCATTGATATTAATTTTTTTAAGATAATTGTTTAAAATATTGACTATAAATAACAATTTTGATATTAATAATGTATATTTTGTAAAATAATTCTTGAAATGTTTTTCTTAATTTGTTTTAGAAAAAATATTAAAATATTTGCAATTATTGACTATATAGCTAATAATAATGAATACTTTTGCTGCAAAACTAGATTTTTAATTTAATAATGAAAAAATTATAAATTTCAAAAGTATATAAAAACTTTTTTCAGATATTTAAAATATGAGGTTATATAATGTCTGTGATTAAGTTCTAGTATTTAAAGTGCTTTTTAACAAATCTTTTATCCATTTTTGTTTATTTTTTCTTTATCGATTTTATATTTTTGTATTCTTTTATAATGCAAATATATTAGGGTTCTAAGATTTTCTTAATAATCGTATTTAATGCAAGTTATAGCTGTGATAGTAGTTTTTATTTTACTTTTACTTTTAGTTTAGTAGTAAGTTAGGTTAAGATTTAAGTAGTTTCGACATATATATGTTTTAGCATGTTATATGTGTTGAGCTAGTAGCCATTTTGGGGTTATGCTAGTCGATACATGTGGGGCTCAGGCTTACAAATTAAAGTCGATACTTTAATATGGCTTTTTTCAAATTTCGAAAAGGATTATATTCGGCCGACCACCACTGCAATGTAAATCCAGGGACGTTGTGTAGCAACTGCAGCAATATCTGCAACTCAACCCTGAGGTCTTTCTTTTCTTGTGATATGTTCACCACGTGTGAGTAATCTCAAATAATGTGTACGTGCAACCACAGATGGCTCTTTGGCAAGGTGGGTCCCTAATAAAAGTGCCACATTTAACCTGGTGTCACATGTTGCCGAAAACTATTTTTTTAATTATAATAGTGAATATTAAAACAAAATAACATGTAATTTTTTTAGACTGTGGGCTTTATCGTTTACTAAAAGTTCATTTTACTCTTAAATTTTATTTCCATAAAAACCACTTTTTCCCAAAATATTTCAATTAATTTATAACACTTTTGTAATATTCACGTTTATAAAATTACTAGTCCTTTCTATTCAGAAATAACCAAATAATTGAAACAAGTCTTCTCTTACCCTTCTTCTCATGGTACAATTTAGAGGTAGAATCATTAGTACAACCCAGCGCAGAGATTAGCATGTCCGCCTATGACGCTGAATGCCTGGGTTCGAATCCTGGCGAGACCATCAGAAAAAATTTTTTGCGGTTGTTTTCCCCTCCTAATGCTGGCAACATTTGTGAGGTACTATGCCATGTAAAACTCCTCTCCAAAGATGTGTCGCACTGAGGCACGCCGTTCGGACTCGGCTATAAAAAGGGGGCCCTTATCGTTGAGCTGATACTTGAATAGGAAAGCACTCATTGATATATGAGAAGTTTGCCCCTGTTCCTTAGTGGAATGTTCATTGGCAAAATTTGCATTTTGCATTTACATCATTAGCACAAAAACAATAATCTACCCCAACGAAACTACCCTGAGTGGTAAATGCCGTAAATTGAAATGTCAAAGTGGTTTGAGATATAAACTTTGCACAATTATCTTTTTCAAATGTGTTTTATATTTGTATATTCATCCTTATAACACTGTTTTGTTGCTTATGTGCGGAACATGATATAATTACGAGGTAGATACCGTAAACAGCCGAGTACTTTGACATTTAGATTTGTCCAGTAAAAAAATTATGACACAAATAGAATTCAAAGATTTTTTTCTTGTTTGAACCGTTGAGTGGAGAGGACGTTTTGTTATTTCGCTCCGCAAGAATTTTCCTGTAACTCGTAATGGGTCATTATTTTTGGAAGAAAAATTTAAGTCACTCAAGGTTAGCTGCGATAGAGGTATCCATTAGGCGGTTGATGATCTGCGTCTGTTTCCAGTGGAGCGGCAGATCCAGAGCCCGGGAGTAGGCTTACAATGGACTCCAAAGACCAAACAGCTACGGTGGTGGTATCAGGCCGTAGCACGTTGTCTTCTACTGAAACCTCGACTGGTGGAGCGGCTAGTCCAGGCCCAACTAGCCGACAGACGGCAGATCAGCAGGGGATTGTGACGAAGACACCCGGTTCGAGCTTCAAGGACAATGTCGAACCTATTATTTCTTCGCTTGCCTATAATTTGCCAAAGCCATTGACCTTCCCGGGCAAAGTAAAACGCTCTTTAAGGGTTGGAATAATAGAAGACGCATCTCTTACAGGTTTATTGAGAGGCTTGGTGCGAATGATCCTAAGACTCTCACTAATAGGGAGGACTCCCTAAATTGGGATCGGGAATTCGCTGCATAGGCTACGCCAAAGACTACACGTCCAGATTCGGAAACTGCCCCGCAGTCAGCCGAAAGGCTGCGGTCACCTGGAGGTCATCCCATGCCTAAAAGGACTAGGGCGAACAATAGTAAGATGCGTCCATGAACCTTTGCTAATGTCGCTAGGGACAGTTTAGGGATGACAGTTGTCGACAAGGGAGATGAACAGGGCCGCATATCTAGGAATTATTTGAGTGGAGCATGCTTGGATACCAAGATCCTGAATCGATACTTGGTAGACTAAGGGAATGGAACTCCAATCTTTTATCCACCGACTGGAAGATTGGAACTCAATAAGAACTTCGACAGCAGCAGCTAGTGAAGCATCTAAGAAGGAATCGTCCACACCGCACAAATTCTACACGTCTATCCCTTCTAAACCAGAAAAGGAAGTGGAAAATACGAAGGCTATAGACGTAGTGGTCAAGCAGATCACGAAGACCCTGTATGATTCGCTCGTGTCAGCATGTCCTAGTGCCAAGCTAAGGGGCAAACAGCGACCGCCATGGTGGACCCCAGAGCTGGTTAGTCTAAGGAAGGACTTCAGAAAACTCTTCAACAGAGCAAAAGCCACAAGAGCACCACACGATTGGGACATCAATAAGGCTGAGATAAAAAAAATAAGGGCGAGCAGAGAAAAAATCCTGGGTGAAATTCGGTAGCTCCGTAAAGGATACATCTGAGACGTCTAAACTAAGAAAGATTCTGTCCTCGAGACCTATTACGGTGGGGTATATTCGGAAGTCAGAAAATTGTAGCGTGTCACCCTATGTCTAATTGGAGTAGAGCGACATCTGGTTTTGAACAGTCACGTTTTTATGGCAACTAGGGAATACAACCCTGCGCTACCACCATATGTTACCTCCACATACAAATGTGACCACTACAACGACACTTCAAAGAAACATATGTTTTTTGTTTTTGCTATTTTGGAAAAGCAAATTTCATGATGGTTCCTCGGTGGACATGATGGCTTGGGGGAACCTTGATGGTCAGTATGTGGAGGATGACAAGTTCTTTTTCGATTGGAACTTGGCAGCAAACGGAGGTGGAGCCATCAGTAAATATAAAAAAAGAATTAAACACAAGTGAATTAGCAAAAGAAAAATTTAATGTGTTTATTGAGCGGTGTCACAGAATAAACAAAGTGGTGAAAACTAAAGGAATAATTCAAAACAAATGTAAAGTTTTAGTGAACATCTTAAAGCTATAGAAAAAGTTACAAATATAAGGCAAAATTCTAAAAACAGTATATATGTGTATATATATATATTTTAAAAAAATTTTACAATGATTTAAAATAACTTGAAAAATAAAAGAATAAAAGAAATCGGAAAG
This sequence comes from Stomoxys calcitrans, assembly GCF_963082655.1. Lineage (NCBI taxonomy): Eukaryota > Metazoa > Arthropoda > Insecta > Diptera > Muscidae > Stomoxys > Stomoxys calcitrans. Next base: position 101,053,371 of record NC_081552.1, read on the forward strand.
CTTAAAGAAAGTAAAGCTGTAAAAAAAAACCTGTAAAAGAAAAAGAAAGATTTATTAAAGAAGAAAACACTGAAAAGAAATCAAATCATATAATGTAAAATTTAAAGCTTAAAACTTAAGTCTAAAAATAAAAGCGAAAGTCAAGACTCCTCCACCTCCACTGCCACACGTATAAAAGACTTCAGCTGCTGCAATTGGCATATCCAAAACTCCTGTCGCTACTCCACCGAGGGACCTAGACGCTGTCGCATACCCCAGTGTCCATAAGGTAGTCCAAAAAGTTTCTCTGACCATAAACAGGCAGGCATACAGACGGTTGACTCTCGACGGATTTATTTTGTTAAAAAAGGTTTTTTCTGTAAAAAAAAGAGAAAAAAAAGGAAATTAGGTAGGGACAACATCGAGCTTTTTTTTATTACTTACCCTTTGGTTGGGTTCTATAGAGTAACCTAAGCATGAGCTCATAGTTAGGTTAGGTAGTGGATAGTAGAGGATATTTCCTTGCCCATCAGCCAATGTTGACCTTACGGTGCTGAGAGAGCAGCACATCAGAAAACCCCTAGAAAATAATAAAAGAAAAAAACTTTTTTAGACAAGAACTGACTGCGACATATACACTTAAACACGACAATACTTACCAAAGACTAGACGGACGGACGGACAAACGAGAACCTAAAAGGGACCCTATTGGCCGCAGAGGCTGCCACCAGGACCACAATACCCGGGGACTCCATTGGATTTTATCCGGAACAGTCGCCAGTAGAACCAGGAACCTGAAAACACGAGATTGAGAAATTAAATTTGAAAGCCTTAAATTTAGCTTGAAAAATAATTTTGCTAATTTTGATCCAAACTACTGTTTTTGCTTAAAGTAAATTGTTTTACGAAAAATTTGTTAGTCTTGATAACTTGAATTTTAATTTCTTAACTACCTCTTCTTTGGTCATTACAAGTTTAGTTATAAATGTCAAAATTGAGAGTATCAGGGAGGTTGTGACCTCCAAATAAAGCAATGCCGAATTTTGTACGAATGTTAGAATGAAATATTTTTGGTTTTTTTTTCTTTCCCATGAAGGGATAGGAGACTAAAGAAAGGGAAAGGAATGTTGTAATGAACAGGTGAGTAAGCTTTTGGGGTACTCCGATTTAGTGGGCCACGGGAGTACCATGGTTTGGGGAGGGTTAGGCCGAGGCATGCCATGGAAGACCGGCATGCCAGCGAACCGATAAAGACATTTTTTCTGTGTGTTTAATTTCAAGTGTTTACGTACCCGCTGTATTTGTCCACCCACAAGCTGGTTGATTTTAGTTTTTTTTGTCCCTCCTTTTTGGCAATAAGTGTTGGCAAAGAACCGCGCCCCATCCACTGAGCCACAGCCGGAGCTCAACCGCCAGCAGCCAGCGCCCGCCACCATCAATTGCCACTCCAGAGAAAAGGTGGAGCGACCTCCTATGGGGGCACGTGACAAAATGTATGAACAATGCCTAGTGAGGAACACTAGAACTACTCGTTGATACACATTTTCCGGGAAATTCTCCAACGGACAACGTGGCGCCAGAACAGGTTGTCACTGGTATGCATTCGTCGGAGGATATTAGGTAAATTGTGTCTGAGCCGAAAATCCTTTGGGTCTGATGATATATCACCGGTTGAATTACAAGCTAAGTATTATAGACTTCTTCCCTGGCTTAAGAAGATATTCTCTGCTTGTACCAGAATGACATATGTAGGAAGGGGATATCATTTTTAATCCGAAAGCAAGAAAATCCTACCACACGAAGGCGAAAGGTGTTCGACCTATAGATCTGTCTTCCTTTATGCTGAAGATTCTTGAGAGGTTGGTAGAAACATATCTTAAAGCAAAGATCCCCGGAGATAGCCTGTCGTGGTAGCAGCATGCATATAGTAAAGGCAAATCCACTGAAACAGACCTTCACGACCTAGTCGGCTACATAGACGGTTCTCACGCTGTCAAGGAATATACAATGATAGCATTTCTTGACGTTGAATTTGCTTTCAATAATTTAAAACCGACGTCAATCATGAAGGAGTTGGAGTTTCTAGTCATCAACTCTACCGTACGAAATTTTATTAATAACTTATTAATTGTAATATGATAACTTGTTATACTCGTATTTATAAGAAACTTTTGATGAAACTAAGTAGACTAGCTTGTTCCTTTAATGTTGTTTGTTTGAAAAATATAATAAAAAGAGTCAGTTTGTTGACAGAAGCTTTACAATTCAGGTGTGGGGTTCCCAAAAAAAAAAAATAAATAAAAAAAAGAAGACTCAAAAAAAAAAAAAAATTTTTTTTAAATATGGATTCACGCCCTACTCGAGAAAGAATTCTTTCAGCTTTGAAAGCTTCAAATGTGGAATTTCCAGAAACAGCGTCAATTGCACAATTGAACATTTATGAATTCTTTGCATGAATTCTTGAACATTATATGATTCTTTGCAAGTTAACGGTGGTCCATCAAAGCAGACTGAATTGCCTTCTGGAAATGTGGTTTCTTCTGATTCTGCTGGGAATTCATCTGTAACTGTCACTACAATGTCATCCAATACTTTGAATGAAACTCCCGTTATTAATTCCGCAACTGCCGATCCTGAAAATTTGCTTCAGTCATTTCAATGTAATGGTGAGTCCACAAATCAAACTGAATTGGTTCTTGGAACTGCCGCTTGTTTTTCTGCCGCACGGACTTCAACCGATTTAATATCTAGAAATACATTGAGTGTCGCTTTTAATAACAGCGAAATTGGCGTATCCTGTGCAAATCTTCGGCAAACACAGACTTCAGTGCCTCCTTCCGTAATTTCTTCCGTACCTTCCGTCTATAATTCTTCTGCTTCCGTTCCTGTAAATACAGTTCAAAGACAATTTCCTGGTACTTCAGGGACTGCTGCTTCTGTTTCTGCCGCCCGGACTTCATCAGTTATTTCCGATTTAATGAATACAAATACATTGGGTGTCGCTTTTAACAATAGAGCAATTGGCGTGTCCTGTGATGTTCTTCCGCAAACACAAACTTCCGTACCTCCTTCCGTATCTTCTTGTGTTGTTTCTTCCGTACCCTCCGTCAATTATTCCTCAGTTTCCGTTCCTGCAAACTTACTTCGAGGACAATTTTCTAGACCTTCTGTTCCATCACAGGTAACAGACCCTTTCATTCGTTCAAACGTTTTATCCCGTGAAGCTGATGAACTAGAGAGTGAAATTAGAGTTTTGAGATTGAAGCAAGAAATGTTGGCTCTTCGAAACCAAATTGAATCTTTAGAAAACGGTGGAAAAAAGGTTTCTACAAATATCAATTATGACGAGCTCTCTATGATGGTTCCGAAATTTTCTGGGAATGATGGACGAAATATTGAAAAATGGATAAACTCTTTTGAAAGCTACACTATAAATATGACTGACCAAGAAAAATATATGTGCTTAAGATATTTGCTGGTTGGAACTGCGCGAGAGTTCATGGAAAATTCAAATTACAAAGAATATAAGGAGTTGAAGAGATCGCTCTTAGACATTTTCAAGAGAACGGTAACGCAAGAAGAAGTTTATCAAAAATTGCGTTTGCGCAAGTTGAAGCCAACAGAGCCGTGTATTGCCTATATAGTAGCAATGCAAACTATTGCAGCAGAAGGCGAAATCAACGAGCAAGAACTGGTTGACATTATAATAGACGGAATGGAAGATAAAACCAACAACATATCCATTCTATACGGATCAAACTCATTACAAGAATTGATGCATGGAATAGATAGATACGAGAAACGCAGGTCAAAAACAGTCAGTACTCATAAAAAGGGCCGTGACAATACTAAAGGCATACGATGTTTCAATTGCTCTCAATTTGGACATATGAAGAACACCTGCAATAAGCCTCGACGTCCACCGGGATCTTGTTTCCATTGTTTCCAAATGGGACATTTTTACAAGGATTGTCCTAAAAGGATGAATGTTACTGCTCCCATATTTTGTAGTAATGATATTGTAGACACAACACAAATGGTAAGTGTGGCCTTTAAATATTCTTGTGGATCCAAATATACTAATTCTGCGAATATTTCGTGCTTGATCGATTCCGGTAGCCCAATTAGTTTGGTTAAGATGTCTTTATTACCGACTGGTGTGATACGTTCGAAGAATTTAATACCAACTTCGTATGTTGGAGTTGGCAATTCCCCTTTGAAAATATATGGAAATATTTCTTGTTTAATAAAATTTAAAAAATCGTCTAAACAAATAGAATTACTTGTTGTTCCGAACGAGAGCATTCATGTTCCAATGATTCTTGAACGGAACTTTATGCATGCATTTAATGTAAAATTACTTCAAGTCAAGGAAACTACGAATGATATAGAAGTATTTGAATCCACAAGAAAAATAAATGACAATAATAATATAACCTCGGTGTCTACACCATCTACGATAAGCAATTCTTATGATAGTCCTGTGAATTCCCAAGTGATACGTACGGACGATATTGATCTAAATCCTTTGTTAAATTCATTCCAGAAGAAGACTTTAGAAGATCTTATTCATAATCGTTATATAACTCCAAAGGGAATTGATAAAAAGTCATCTGATTATAGGATGCAGATTAAATTATCTGATGATATTCCAATACACTGCTCTCCCCGTAGATTGTCGGTTCGTGATCGTGAGGAAACGCAGAAGATTGTTAGTGATTTGTTAGAAAGGAAAATAATACGTTACAGCAATTCTCCATACACGTCAGCAATTGTGTTGGTAAAGAAAAAGACAGGGGAAACGCGGATGTGTGTCGATTATCGAGCGTTAAACAAAAAGACTATTAGGGATAACTTTCCTTTACCCCTCATCGAGGACTGTATTGAGAGCATATCAGGCAAAAAATGGTTTAGCCTCATGGATTTGAAGGATGGATTTTTCAACATAGAAATGCATAATGATTCAATTCCATACACTTCATTTGTAACCCCATTTGGACAGTACGAGTATTTGAAGATGCCATTTGGTTTAAAGAATGCTCCAGCAAACTTTTAACGCTTTATAAATGGTATATTTCGCGACTTAATAGAGGACCATAGAGTGGTTATATATATGGATGACATATTGATTGCATCCTCTGATTTCGATTCTCATGTTCAGACATTGGCGGTTGTACTTGGACGTACTTTTGAGTACGGATTACGTATCAAGTTAACTAAATGTAAATTTGGTTATCAGAGTTTAGAGTATTTAGGATACTTAATCAGCCCAAAAGGTATACGGCCGACAGAAAATCACTTGCGAGCTGTGAAACAAATACCAATGCCAAGGAATCATAGGGAATTACAAACTTGTCTTGGGTTGTTTTCCTACTTTAGGAAATTCGTTCCGTCATTCTCAAATATTGCAAGGCCATTGTTAGATTTGCTTCGTAAAGAGAAAAAATTCGTTTTCTCTGAAGAATGTGTAAAGGCCTTTAGTGAATTAAAGTCTCGTTTACTTCGGGCCCCAGTATTAGCTATCTATAACCCTAAAAGCGATACGGAGTTACATTGTGATGCAAGTTCTCATGGATTCGGAGCAATATTGATGCAGCGTCAGGATGATAAAAAGTTTCACCCCGTAGCATTTTTTTCAAAGGCTACAACCAATGCAGAATCGAGATATCATAGCTTCGAACTGGAAACACTCGCAATTATTTACGCGTTGCGCCGGTTTCGTGTGTATTTAGAAGGATTACATTTTACCATAGTCACAGATTGCAATTCACTTACAATGACCTTGAACAAGAGACAAGTTAATCCTCGGATATCCCGCTGGGCATTGGAACTAGAGAACTATGACTATTCTATCGAACACAGGAAGGGTTCTTCTATGGGTCATGTGGATATGTTAAGCAGATGTATAGAAAAGGAAATATCCCCTCATGTGGGATGTAACATGATTTGCTCTGTAGATTCGAATCAACTCGATGTCCAAATTCAACTGTCCCAAGCTAGAGATCCTGTTATTAAGGACTTATGTAAACGTTTGGAAAAGGAAGAGATATGTGATTTTGACCTAATAGACGGTCTATTATTTAAGAAAGTGGGTGCAACCGTTTGTTTATATGTCCCAAAGGAAATGGAAGATAATGTGATGAGAATGATACATGAGAAGCTTGGACACCTGGGGACAGATAAATGTTATTATAAGATTCGAGAGAATTTTTGGTTCCCAGACATGCGCAATAAGATAGATAGCTTCATTAAGAATTGTATAAAATGTATCATTTATGCTGCTCCAGCTAGAATAAACCAACAGAACATGTACAGCATTCCAAAGGTGGCGGAGCCATTCGATACGATACACATGGATCACTTCGGACCACTTCCATCATTAAAATCGAAAAGAAAACACATTTTAGTGGTAGTTGATTCTTTTACAAAATTTGTTCGACTTTATCCTGTAAATTCGACGAGCACTAAGGAGGTTTGTTGTTCTCTCGAAAAGTATTTTAGTTATTACAGTAGACCAAGACGCCTAATCTCGGACAGAGGATCATGTTTTACGTCATTGGAGTTTTCTGAATTCATTTTGAAAAATAATATTAATCATGTGGCGGTTGCCTCTCCACAAGCAAATGGGCAGGTTGAGCGTGTAAATCGTATTATTAAGTCCATGTTGAGCAAATTGAGTGACCCAATAGATCATTCCGATTGGTCATTGAAATTGTCCCAGGTGGAATATGCTATCAATAACTGTGTTCACAGTTCTACAAAGGAAACCCCAGCGAAGTTACTCTTTGGAACGAATCAACGAGGGGTGGTGGTAGATAAGCTGTCGGAATATCTAGATGAGAAAATGGGTAATGAGGAGAAACTAAATTTGAGGGATATGGGGGTAAGGCATTGAATTCTATACAGCGATCTCAGAACTACAACGAATTATACTTTTCCAAACATCATGAACCGGCAAAACGTTACGATGAGGGTGATTATGTTGTTATTATGAATATTGACAATACAGTTGGGAAGAATAAGAAATTTTGTGAAAAATATCGTGGTCCCTACATTATTGAAAAAATATTAGATAATGATCGCTACGTTGTGAGAGATGTTGACAATTGTCAACTGACACAGATCCCATATAAGGGTATAATTGAAGCAAAGCGACTTCGGAAATGGTTGACACCTAGGTTATAGATTTATGTTATTGGTCACACTTATATAATATACACAATTTTTATATCATGATTGTGGGCAATCATATTGTCAGGTTGGCCGAACTGTAATATGATAACTTGTTATACTCGTATTTATAAGAAACTTTTGATGAAACTAAGTAGACTAGCTTGTTCCTTTAATGTTGTTTGTTTGAAAAATATAATAAAAAGAGTCAGTTTGTTGACAGAAGCTTTACATAATTAAAAGATGCATAACGGCAGCATTGGGATCTGTGGATCTGAAAAGATGGGTCAGCAGAGGAACACATCCGATGTTCCATGCAGTGTAGATTACGCCCTACCTGAGTTGCTTTTTTGATAAAAAGTACAGTACCACTATTTAATTTATTGGAACTACGATATCCCTGATAAAAGGAATTACGTTGACTTCTATACGGATGGTCCCAAACTAAAAGACCAGGTGGGCTTTGGGATGTACTCTAAAGATCTAGAACTGTCATATCGAAATGGTTGCCCGACCACTGCAGTGTGTACCAAGCAGAGATGGCAGGAATGGTTAAGATATATTGGGTTGCCTAAAAAGTAATTGCGGATTTTTTAAAAGAAAGTAAATGCATTTTTAATAAAACTTAGAATGAACTTTAATCAAATATATAATTGCCATTTTGTTCGATAACCTTTTGCCATCTTCCTGGCAAATTTAGTATTCCACGCTCATAGAACTTCTGGCCTTTATCTGCAAAAAACTGAACCAAATGCGATTTTATAGCCTCATCATTGCCGAAAGTTTAACCATTTAAGGAGTTCTGCAAAGATCGAAATAAATGGTAGTCTGATGGTGCAAGGTCAGGGCTATATGGTGGATGCATCAAAAGTTCCCAGCCAAGCTCACTCAGTTTTTGGCGAGTGACCAAAGATGTGTGCGGTCTAGCGTTGTCCTGGTGGAATATGACACCTTTACGATTGATCAATTCTGGTCGCTTCTCCTTGATGGCTGTATTCAATTTGTCCAATTGTTGACAGTAAACATCAGAATTAATCGTTTGGTTCCTTGGAAGCAGCTCAAAATATACCACACCCTTCCAATTCCACCAAACAGACAGCATAACCTTCTTTTGGTGGATATCAGCCTTTGAAGTGGTTTGAGCTGGTTCACCATGCTTGGACCATGATCGTTTTCGACTAACGTTGTTGTAAACAATTCATTTTTCATCTCCAGTTATGATTCGTTTTAAAAACGGATCGAATTCATTGTGTTTAAGGTGCATATCACAAGCGTTGATTCGGTTTGTTAAATGAATTTCTTTCAATACATGTGGTACCCATATTAAAATTGACGCCAAACAAACAAATGTAAACAAAATTTCGCGCACTTTTTTTCTAAAGCAAGCTAAAAGTAACAGCTGATAACTGACAGAAGAAAGAATGCAATTATAGAGTCACAAGTCGTTGAAAAAAATTGTCAACGCCGACTATATTAGTACTATATTACCGACAATTACTTTTTGGGCAACCCAATAATATCATTACGATGATTGGCATAAATATTTTCTCAGACAGCCATTAAAACCTTGTATCCGCTAGAGCCCAAAATTCACTTGATTTGAGATAATCTCCAAAACCCGTTTCCACTACGATTTATGCGGTTTTTATCTGTCAACAGTGACGTTTTTGACAGCGTTTTTATTGTGATTAGCAATTTTATTGTGTTCAACATATACATTGCGGTCAGCAATTAAGTTTGTGAAACGATTTTATTAAATTACTACTAAATTTTATAATTTCAATAAGAAATTATCAGATACTAAGAAAACGTGCTGCCCAAAAATCCCAATAGTAACCGGTACACAATGCAAACGCAGTGTTGCATTTGAATTTGGAAAAAGATTTTCTGCAAATCTCCTCAAATAAGAAGATTTGCTCACATTGAAAATGTATGCGAAACCTCGTTGCAAAACACGAGATTTCCGAAATCTCGTCGCAAGTATAGATTTGCTCTAAGTGGAAACGTGGTATAAATCCCTGGAGAACGTATTTCTGAACACAAAAACCCCCTCGACTGTCGCAGATAATTCACCTGTTCTGGGTGCCGGGCCACAGAGACATCCCAGGGAATTGTAAAGCGGACGAGCTTGCGAGACTAGGAACTACCCTACATTTTCCAGGGAAACTGGAATCTGTGGGTATGCCTCTAGCGATCGCCCGAAGGACAACGAATCACATATGGATACAAAGAGGATGCTGTGACCATTCGAAAACTATGTGGCCTAATATAGACTTGAAGAGGTCTACCGCTTTGCTGTCATTGGCTGGAACAGACCTCTCAGTCATTATGTCCGTCAAGACAGGCCACTGTCTAATCGAAAAAACATGCTGACGGACTGAAGGTTGCCAGCAACGACTTTTGCAGAAGCTGTGAGGACATAAAATTCTGTATGTGTGTCCCGCATTCAGAAAGAGTTCCACTTTAGGTTCTCATTTCTTTGAGAACCCGTCTGATTTAGCGGATGTGAACATTCGCAAGTTACTGGCTTTTTAAAGCGATCTGGATGGTTCAACGGTAGGAACTAGAAGGCATCTTACTTCTTCGGTTCCTGTGGTATCACAATAGGCAAAAACGTCTAAGTGAGTCTGATGGCACACTGCCACTTAAACCTAACTTAAAACTCAGTGATGACCGGTATACGATGTTGACAGGTTAGTTTCACAACATCGCTTTCCAAATGACCATACAAAAGTCTGTAATGCATGTCCATAAGTCCTACGCCGGTAATGTGGTTACCTCGTTACGACTATACAATCCTGTGTATGTTGCACTGTTGGCAATCCCTGTTGTACGTCTTACGCTTACATATAGGTTTCGCTCCTCAAACTGATCATTATGAATGACCATAAAAATATAAAATGTCAAAAGCAAAAAGAAAGGACAAAGCGAAGTGATACCACAAAAGCATCGAAATAAATGAAAATACTTTGTTCAAAGTGGTCGTCACAATACTTATCTTTATTTATTTCGTTCAGTTAAACACCAAACAATTGTTTGTCGTTTAGTTGACAAATTTCTATTTCTATTCTATTCTATTTCAAAAACTGCTGAAATTAACGAGGTCGATACCAAATTCGTTCACTTTTCTGTTTTTTTCCTGTTTTCGCTTTTTAACTAAACGATTTTCGTTAAAATCCTTTACTGAATTCCACTACTGGCTTCAACACAGAGGGAATTGTCCTTCATAAATGTAATGATCGGGATTCATTACCTTTTGTTCATAAAAACTATGAAAAGTTTTATTATATAAATGAAAAAATCATAAATATTATGAATATTCTTAATGAAAGGATATTCATAATATTTATGATTATATATGATCGTTAATGAAAAAGTTCTTATAGTTATGAAACATCGTTTCATACATATAAAGAATCTTTTCATACTATTAATAATTTTTATCATAAATATAAAAATTATGTTGTTGAAATATGTCCACATAGTTATACAATGAAAATTGTCTCATATATGAAAACTTGATGTGGGAATTTTCCAAATCATGTTCAAGTAAATTGCTGAATGCATACATGGAAAAGTATCAGCATTTTGTCACTATTTCTCGTTTATTTGTTTGTTGTCCATTTTTGTTCACATGCACTCGTTTGTGCAAAAGAAAGAATGAAAAAACACACGCGCATATCTACATGCATAACAATTTACATTACAATTGGACAGTTAGATCTCTGCGTCATTCATTCTAAGTAGTAATTGGGTGTTTTTAACTTTGCGGTGAAGTAAAAAGTGAATACTGCCTAAATATAGAGTTTTTGTGTCAAAATAGTTTTCCATCTTGAGAACACGCAATATTTCATTAGAATTCCATAATCTTACAACACATATTTCATATTTAGGAGCACCCCGAATTGACTACCGCCTGTACGAGGAATTGCAGCGTAAGAACTTAGTACATAATTTACAAAGTGAAGCCATTGATAGACCATCAACATTTACACAAAAGGGTAACTATAAAGCAATATTTTTTTTTTCAACTGTGGAACACTTGTGTTCGTGTGCAGCATCGGTTTTATGTATCGGAACGATCCAGCCTTCCCAGAAGCTCATCAATAATCGCTACCGTCCTTCCACATGCAAGTGTTACTACAACAATAACAACACAGTACCTAGATTTATGTATAAATTTTATTTCAATAAATTTAACTAAATATCCAAGCATTTGGTTTTATTGTTCTGTTTTATAAATGTAATAAAAACATTTTAAAAATAGTCAAACGGGGTTCCATGAGTATAGTAAATATTATTATAAATTTTATGAAATTTTTTCTTAAATGGTATGAAAAATACTCATAAATGTTATGAAAGTATTGCATAAATGTTCTGAAAACTTTTCATAAACTTTATGTTTGATTTTCAGATATATTTTTCACTGAATTGAGATTTATGAAACCTGTTTGAAAGTTTCATTGGGTATTTATACAATTTTTCATAAATGTTATGACAAAATCATTAATATGATGAACATTTTTCTTTCTGCGAAGGCCGGATTCTGAAATTATTGTGAAAATACAGCTTGAATTTCTGAAACATTTAAAGGTGGTCTCATTTGTACAACAACCACAAATCATAAAGGTGCAATCCGCCATCTTGTCATCAAGCAGCGTGTGTTTATACGTGCGCGTACCTGAGCAGAGAATATGCGAGAAAGACATTTTAATATCGTCAAGCCGGGCTGTTAACTGCTGTTCGACCACCTTATTAAATCCGCCTTGGCTGGTACTATATTCGCTTTTCGCGATATTTTTCGCCGATTACTTTTTTTAGATAATAGATTTTGTAATTTTGTCTTCTTGGTTGGGCTCGAGGTCATCGAACAATTTACAAAAACAGGTGTTGGTGTTTTATTTATAATTTGTACCAATATTTCGACCACCGCCGGTGATCTTTATCAGGGTTTTAACTATAAATTTAACTAACAAGTATATTCCAGGGTTTTCGGAAAGGCTTACCAATTCCAATATATACAACAGAGAAAAATACCAGCTTGCTTTAAAAAGCCACAACACACTAAACAGTATATTCAGCAGGACTAAATCAAGGATGAAAAAAGAGGACATGGGGATGAAAATAATTTATGTTAAATGACATATGTAGGAACAACCAAAACTAAATTTAAACAAGATTATCATCTCACAAAGCTGACCAGAAAATTAAAGACAAACCTTTAGAACAAAAAACTGCACTTGTCTTTAATTTTTATAAAATTACTTGTTTGTTAAATTTTTTGTTAAAACCCTGATGAAGATCACCGGCGGTGGTCGAAATGTTGGTAAAAATTACAAATAAAACACCAACACTGTAGCATACAACGCTAGGTCTAGTAAACCCCAAGATGGTCTGGAATGTTTGAGCTGAAATCAGCAGCACGCAGCTAGCTTCCGGCTTCTGTCTCGTCGGCAATGGGGAGGTTCTTTAAGGCTGAAAACTCAAACTATGGGATGTCTACACTATATTATTTTAAAAGTGTGCGTGCGAAAGATAGAAGAGAGGGAGAGAGAAATAGAGAGAGGAAAGTAAAAAACAAGGGGGAATTTTCAAGAGAGGGTTTTGTCTACCACCGATGCAGAGATGTTCACATCGTAATACGCCCGCCCATCCATGACCAGGACTAAAACCCAAAGTTATATCATATTTATCCATTGGTCCCACTGTACCTACCCTTCAAATGTTTGTAGCCCCGGAATCACAAAACGGAAATTTAGCTAATATTCATTATGTTGTTTATTAAACAAAATCCAAAATAATCCATTAAAATTCTAGAAAAAGCTAACTTGAACTTTCACATAACCTTAATCCTAAACAGCATTAATAAATTCATTAAAACAATTTCCAGATAATTAACGTTCATTGTGGCCTAGACCAAATCTAATTCAAGTAACAATAATTATTTAGATAGCAACTAGTCCAATAATAATTTAGGCAACAATGATTCTAAAAACAACTATCCCTTTACTTTAAAAACAGGAAACAAAACTAAAAGGCTAACAGCCTAGCTAAATGACAAATAAACCTAACCGGTGTATGTGCAATTTCAAAGAAAAAAAAACTGAAAGAAATATATCCCATTCGGATATCATGGGGTTAATTTAAATCAAATGTGCATGCAAAATTTAAATATAAAAGAAAATGTAAAAGAAAAGTTAATGGCAAAAACTTTAATTAAGAATGGAAATCCATTTAAAATTTCATTCTGGTTCGGGGATATGAACCTGCGACCCACTGTGCCGTGGTGGCACACCAAGTGCTTCCTCTTCCTCCCATATACTGCCTTACCCACGAGAGTTACCAAACAAATATCATCCAAACCAAAATGGAATTATTTAAAAAAACAAAAATTATTGATCTAATTAATTAATTAGACAAAAAAAAAATAAATTTTGAAAAGAAAAATTAAATGACCGAACCCGGGCTCGATCCCACGACCTCTCACTTCAGAGTCAGCGACCCCCACCACTGAGCCAACCAACCACTTGATGGGATGATGGCTAAGCGGCCATTTGATCACTTTGAATGATATTTGCTTAGTTACACCAAAAAAACAAGGTGAATACCACGTTGAACTTCGGTGGGTATTAAAATCTAATCAAAAAGGGTGTTTAATTACTCACTTTGAAAAATGTCCCCCGTTGAAAGATCTTTCAAGTGTTCCGGTTCCGGGATATTTTCCAACACAGCGATTCCAAGGAGGTATTTAAAAGCGGATATGGACAGGAAATTGGTGAACTCAGCAACAAAGCACTTACACACTCACGCATTCAATGTCTATGTTTTTTTTTTCCTTTTTTTTTTTTTTGTCTTTAACCACTGTCTTTTACTTTCTTTTTAAAAAAAATTTTAATTTTTAGCACAACAGTTTTAGCTAATTTTCTTTATTTTATTTGTCTCTAGACTTTTTCTTTTTACCATTGAAATTGCACAACACTTACAAAAGTTTGAGTTCTAATTTTTTTCTATCAATATTTATAGCTATTTTTACTTTAAATAATACTTTTTTTTTTTTTTTTTTGTTTTTTTTTTTTTAGACAAAAAACTTTCCGAATTAATTAAATTTTTTAACCGTTTTCTTTTATGTATATACGTACATAATTTTTTTTGTTACAATAAAATGGACAAAATTTTTTTTTTTTTTTACAGGTTTTTAACCAATTTTGATATATTCTCTTTAAAAATTTTAGTTCTGGACGTTTGAGAGACTTAGTCAACAAAATTTTACACTTTCTAAAACACTTCTTGGTCTGGTAACCAGACCCAGGGCCAAGTTTTCACAATCTTCACAAATTACTCGATGAAATGCCCAAAAGCCGTCGGCGAATTTCTCCCAAATTCATCATCGAAAGGATATGCGGGTTTGTCGATGAGGGTTTCCCGTTCCCAAAAAAAAAGAATCGGCCTTTGATGGTCCAAACAGCTAACATCAATCTCAAACAAAGCTAGTCCAGCCAGGCGAATGGGGATCAACCAAAAAAAAAGGTTAAAAGTTCCAAAAAAAAAATTGCAGCAGGAGCAGTCAAGATGCAATAGTAAAAGGCTCCAATAAGTGCAGCAGAAAAAAAATATATTGCTGAAGCAAAAAAAAATCAAAAAGAAAAAAAAGCAAAAAAAAACAACAAAAAAATAGAATCTAAAAAAAATCATTAGCGACGGGATTCAATAGTCTCACCCCTTAAATGGCTCCAGAAAATTTATTGAAATAGACAATTTCACTGAGCCTAACTTCTATTTATAAAATAAAAAGCCTTGGAAATAATGCGCTAATTCAGCTAATTTTCGTTAAATTGTTGCGGGAACTGCGTATACGTATACGTACTAAAAACCAATACAAAAATAAAACCTTCCTCAACACAATCAAGCCAATGCTAATATGGATCTCAAGGCCCAGATCAAGCCCCACGGAGGTCCTATACAAGCACTTGGAGAAAAACCACAACTCCGACAGACCCACCCACACTATAGGAATAGCCTAGCGGTTAGTGACGTCGCCTTGCAATCCGGAAGCCCAGGTTCGAATCCCGGACCGGTCGAAATAAATTTTATTGTTCTAACGCCTGATGTTATTCAAACGCGTGAAAAAAAAAATAAAAAAATAGAAAATAAGAAAAAATAGAACAAAATTTGTAGCTAAATTGTAGCAAAAAAAATATAAAGCAGAAAGCAGAAAACCAGCGACAAGTCACCCTACAACACCTGTTATTGTAAATTTTTCGATGACCTCGAGCCAAACCAAGAAGACGAAGTTATAAAATTCCAAATGTCAACAATAAAATCACAGAAGTAATAGATTTATAGCAAACTAACTTGCTGGTTTCATTATTTAATCATTATTATTTTCGTAATGTTTCAAAAAGTAGTCGCAAAAAAGGGTTTTCAACGGTGAAAAACGAATATAGTACCAGTAAATAGACGTTGTTTTACAATTTTTCTTCTTTAAAATGTATTTTAAAGTCATATTTTCATCATTATAACACTGTTTTTGTGCTTATGTGAGGAACATCGGGTCAAATAAAACATCGTTTTAGATCTTAGAAAAATATCTGTGTTAACAAGCATTTGACATTTCGATTTATTACCAAATCAAAGCAAAAATTGTCCTGTCCTGGTCCAATGATTTCCATGTATTTTCTGACCTCTTGTCGCTGTGCTGGCATGATGGCGTATGCGCGGCTAGTGCTCGCCGGATGAGTGGTTCTTGCGCAAGCGTATCACATGTCAGGAACAAAAATTTTACATGCCAGGCTTATCTGAAAAAAAGGTATGTTTGGCCCGAAATATTGAATGTCTAATTAAAATAGGAGAAAGCACCACAACTGCCTGTTGGAATGCATTCTCGCCTGGTCTTATGGCGAGGAATAGCCCTCCTTCTGGAGCAAGAGCTCCACCATAGCAACTTTTCAATCTGTTGCCCCGTACCTACCTCTTCATCTTATCCCCTTCTATTGTAAGATCTACATGAACTTAATCAAAGACAAGACCGTTTTTATTTATTTCCTATAAGATGAACTCATTCCTAATGAATATGGGAAACAAATCAAAAATTCATTTAAACAAAATGAATTCCTTCAAGCTATTTCTAAATCCCTTCGTAATCAAAAAAACAAATTCATTGACTACTAATAAAAACTTAAGATTCTAGAAAATTTGTCACGTACCCCCATAGGAGGTCGCTCCACCTTTTCTCTGGAGTGGCAATTGATGCTGGCGGGCGCTGGCTGCTGGCGGTTGAGCTCCGGCTGTGGCTCAGTGGATGGGGCGCGGTTCTTTACCGACACCTATTGCCAAAAAGGAGGGACAAAAAAAACTAAAATCAACCAGCTTGTGGATGGACAAATACAGCGGGTACGTAAACACTTGAATTGCTGGCATGCCGGTCTTCCATGGCATGCCTCGGCCTAACCCTCCCCAAACCATGGTACTCCCGTGGCCCACTAAATCGGAGTACCCCAAGAGCCTTCCTTCCCCTTTCTTTAGTCTCCTATCCCTTCATGAGAAAGAAAAAAACCAAAAATATTTCATTCTAACATTCGTACAAAATTCGGCACTGCTTTATTTGAAGGTCACAACCCCCCTGATACTCTCAATTTTGACATTTATAACAAAGCTTGTAATGACCAAAAAAAGGTTTAAAATGCAGGTTATCAAAACTAACAAATTCTTCGTGAAATATTTACTTTAAGCAAAAACAGAAGTTTGGATCAAAATTAGCAAAATAATTTTCAAGCAAAATTTAAGGCTTTCAAATTTAATTTCTCAATCTTGTATTTTTCAGGTTCCTGGTTCTAATGGCGACTGTTCCGGATAAAATCCAATGGAGTCCCTGGGTATTGTGGTCCTGGTGGCAGCCTCTGCGCCCAATAGGGTCCCTTTTAGGTTTTCGTTTGTCCGTCCGTCCGTCTAGTCTTTGGTAAGTATTGTCGTGTTTAAGTGTATCTGTCGCAGTCAGTTCTTGTCTAAAAATTTTTTTCTTTTATTATTTTCTAGGGGTTTTCTGATGTGCTGCTTTCTCAGCACCGTAAGGTCAACATTGGCTGATGGGCCAATGTCCTCTACTATCCACTACCTATCCTAACTATGAGCTCATGTTTAGGTACCTGTATCGAACCCAACCAAAGGGTAAGTAATAAAAAACTCGATGTTGTCCCTACCTAATTTTCTTTTTATTACAGAAAAAACTTTTTTAACAAAATAAATCTGTCGAGAGTCAACGGTCTGTATGCCTGTCGGTTTATGGTCGGAGAAACTTTTTGGACTACCTTATGGACACTGGGGTATGCGACAGCGTCTAGGTCCCTCGGTGGAGTAGCGACAGGGGTTGTGGATATGCCATTTGCAGCAGCTGAAGTCTTTTATGTGTGTGGCAGTGGAGGTGGAGGAGTCTTGGGTTTCGCTTTTATTTTTGGACTTAAGTTTTAAGCTTTAAATTTTATATTATATGATTTGATTTTTTTTATATTTCTTTTCGGTGTTTTTCTTTTTTTTAATAAATGTTTCTTTTTCTTTTAGGTTTTAACAACTTTACTTTCTTTTTTCAACTTTTCGATTTCTTTTATTTCTTTCATTTTTTAGGTTCTTTTAAATCACTGAAAATTTTTCATAGGTACAGCGGTCAAAAAAAGTATTCATCATTCAATGTTTTTTTTTAATAAGTCTACAAAAGACAATTGCAATAAAAACATATTAAACTAATGATGCAGTAGTGCTTGTGTGATATATATGTACACAATTTCATTGTTTTTAAAGAAAAAAATAGTATTTATTGGAACAAAAAGGGCCATTTTACAGCTGAACACAAAAAATTAAACAAAAAAAGTATTCATCATTGCAAAAAAACAAAAAATAAATAACATAATTTAAAAAAATTAATACTTTGTTATTCGACCACCGCGTCTTATAACTTCTTTTAAACGGTTTGACATCGATTGGACTAATTTCGCGGTTATATTTTGGTCTATATTAGTCCATTCCTCCATTATCACCTGTTGCATTTGACTCTTGCTCGAAAAATTGCGCGTTCTCAATTTGCGTTCGAGATGTTCCCAAAGATGTTCAATTGGGTTCAAGTCGGGACTTTGAGGAGGAGTTTTAATGACTTTGGGGCAGTTATACAGCATCCACATCTTGGTATTTAAAGGAGAATGTTTGGGGTCATTATCTTGATAATATTGAAAGTTATTACCAAGCCCAAGTTTTACAGCACTATCTTTTAAATTCCTCTTTAAAATGTCAATGTAATACTTATGATCCATTACTCCATTAATAATTTCAAGATTTCCCGTTCCTGAAGCCGCCATACACCCCCAAACCATTAAACCACCTCCACCATGTTTTACAGTAGCAACTGTGTTTCGTTCTTCAAGCTCTGTATTTGGTTTTCTGTACACTATGACCTTTCCATCGCACCCAAAAAGATTAAACTTGCTCTCGTCTGCAAAAATGACTGTTTTCCAAAATGATTCGGGCTGTTTTACATACATTTTTGCGAAGTTTAGCCTTTTCACTCGGTTTATTTTATTTATAAAGGGCTTCTTACGTGCAGTTCTTCCTCTGTAACTATGCCTTTTGAGTGTATTTCGAATTGTTTGTGTAGTAACTTCCTTCCCTAAATATTCCATAGTGTTTTTACGAAGAATGGTCTCATTTGTCTTCGGAGTTTTCTGAACTTGCCGCACTAGCCAACGCACATCTCCAACTGAAAGTGCTTTTGGTCGACCAGATCTTGGTTTATTGTCAACAGTTTTCGTTTCTGTCCACTTTCTGATGATGGATTGTATAGTAGATCGTGGTCTATTTAATATTTCACTGATAGTTTTTTGAGTTAAGCCATTCCTGTGGTGTTTTATTATCAAAACTTTTACCTCATCAGAAACCTCGTTTTGCTTACGTTTTGCTTATATCTACACATATATATTGTTTCTAGAACTTTGCCTTCTATTTTCAACTTTTCAATAGCTTTAAGATTTTCACCAAAACTTTACAATTTAGTTTTAAATTATTTCTTTAGTTTAACAACTTTGTTTATTTTGCGACACCGCTCAATAAACACATTAAATTTTTATTTTGTTAATTCACTTGTGTTTAATTTTTTATATTTACTGATGGCTCCACCTCCGTTTGCTGCCAAAACCCAATCGAAAAAAAGTTGTCATCCTCCACATACTGACCATCATGCTTCCCCCAAGCCATCATGTCCACCGAGGAACCATCATGAAATTAGCTTTTCCAAAATAGCAAAAACAAAAAACATATGTTTCTCTGATTTATCGTTGTAGTGGTCACATTTGTATGTGGTGGTAACATATGGTGGTAACGCAGGGTTGTATTCCCTAGTTGCAATAAAAAAACGCAACTGTTCAAAACCAGATGTCGCTCTACTCCAATCAGACATAGGGTGACACGCTACAAACCCAACCATCCTTTAGACATCACTGTCATAGGATGGGAGGGAAAAACAAATTTCTCGCAGTGTATATTGTGACAAACGTGTGAACGTACCTTTAGTCAAGCCTATCTCAGCGGGTGCAGCCCCTTGAGAAAATGTAATTCTTCCTCAATAAATATACCTTGAGCTACAAGTATACCTTGAGTCGAGTAGTACCTACCCGGTACGCGATTAACCAGTTATACCTTCATTAGACATACCTTGATTAAATTAACTTGACATCAATAAAGCGGACGGACGGAAAAAAAAATTGCTGAATAAACAATTAAATTAAAGGTAAGTAAAGTGTTAAAAATAAATCTTGTGACACAAAATAAAAAATAAAATAAGCATATAAAAATGCTTTGAATAAAAAAAATTAAACCGTACGTTAAAAAAAAACAATAAAGAGCGGTCTAAACTTCACGTGTGTGCGTGTGTGTATAAAAATGAATGATCGAATTACTACACAAAAAATCTTAATATAAAATTGTTTTTGTTTAACAAAACGTGGTAAAAAGTGAAATGCAAATAAAAAGATAAAAATACATAGAAAATTATATGCCGGCCGTGGAGGAACTCCCATTAGAGTGAATTATAAGATAAAAATTGTTATACGGTGCTGTGTGTGTGTGAATGGAACCAAACGGCGGTAAACTAAAATAACAGACACCGGCCAGAAAATAATGCCGGACAAAGAATTAATAGAAAAACGTAAAAAACTGAATTATCAAAACAAACAGTGAAAATTGGCAGAAAAATAAATTTAAATGGTTATGTAAAGTGCAAATCACATGTGGTTTTGCAAATCGTAACCTACAAAAAAAAACTCAAACTAAAAAATTCAACCCAAAAAAAACGGTTTATTTTGATGTGCAAGTGTGTGTGACTTTAAGTGCGTATGAGATCGTATGACTTTACGGTATCCCTACCATCATCTGTAAACCACTCAAATCATGAATGGAGGTGGGGGTGCTAAAACCAAACTGAGTGCCAAAACAAATTACTCCGCAAAAAGTGAAGTGGGAGAAACCAACATAAACAATTGCGAAAATGTGTGTGTCATGTTACTAATGTAATGCAAACATAGAACAGGTGTTAAGACTCTCTTCTTCTTGTGGTTCAAACAGATCGAAAGAAACAAAATGAAAATGAAATGCTGTGAATCATTTATAAGTTCAATGAACGCAAAGTGAAAGTGTTGTGAGAAAGTTAAAGTAAAATCAAGGTAAAAACTCAACTTGGAAAAGAAAAAAAAAATAAAAGAAAATTTAAAAAAATTGTATAAGCACAAAAAATTAAAGTAAATGAAAAAGGAAAATTAGAAATTCATAAAAAAAAAACAAAAAAATATACAAAAGGAAATTCTCGAAATCAAAGCTAAAATATTTAAATGAAATAAATGTGAAATAAAATAATTATTTCAGTAATAATACAAACACCAAAGTTAAAAATGTTAAAAAAACAACATAAATAAAAAAATTAACGTCTATTTTCATTTAGTCAAATAGGTGAAAATAGCAAGCCGGTAATTTAACTTAGAAAAAATTTTAAATAACAAAAAAAAAGAATCTAAAAAAAACTACGAAGCGTCCATAGATAAAAATAAAATAAAATTCAAAAGCAAAAATTCCTCAAAATTCTAAATTTCAAAAATAAAAACAAAAATTCCTCAATAAATTTAAAAACATCAAACCAAAAGAAAATTAAAAAAAAATAAAAAAAATGTTACCAAAAAACACAATGCATTCTGACTAAACAACCTTTCTTCTTGGTTCTCTTTCCAGATGCTGCACCGACGTCAAACTCGCATCGGCCGCTTCGTTTGAGAGCACGGACCATAACAGACGTGGACCAGCGACATAATGTGCCCAGGGCAGATGAACTGGTAAGTGTCAAATAAATAATACGCCACGGCCAAAAAAACTTCAAGGCTGAATCCAAAAATTATGTGCCTCCTAAAACTAAAGCTAAGTATCCTTAACTATCAATTCAAAAGAAAATCCAAATCCTAATTCATTTTTCTCTTATCCTATAGCTTCCTACACTACTGGCTTATACCTATGGACCTTGGGCCAATGTAATGGAATTCAACTTATAGCTAAAACGGCAAGTCACTGATCTCAATTTTTATTAACTTTTTATCGGAGGAGACCTCCGTAGCGCAGAGGCCTACATGGCCGCTTATGACGCTAAGCGCCTGGATTCGTATCCTGGCGAGACCACCAGAAAAATTTTTCCGCGGTGGTTTTCCCCTCCTAATGCTGTCAACATTTGTGAGGTACTATTCCATGTAAAACTTCTCTCGAAAAGAAAAGAAGAAAAGCCTCTTATCATCGAGTTTAAACTTAAATCGGACTACACTCACTGATATGTGAGAAGTCTGCCCCCATTCCTTAGTGGAATGTTCATGGGTAAAATTTGCAATTTGCTTTATCGGACACATTGGTAGCTAGAAGATATTTACTATTTTAGGTCCTTAGTATGGTAAACGCCCAATGATTTCCCTTTTAGATCTTCAATCTCATATAAGCACTTTCCGACTGCTTTAACTATTCGACACTTTATGTATTTCTTGTTGAGTTTTGCGTTGATATTTCTACCGAAGTCGATCAATTGATGGTTACGTCGATAAACCTCTTCACCTGGGAAAAACCTGACTCTTCGGGCACGAATGTTGTATTTGCTAGCCCTATCGCGGTAACTCTTCTGTAACCTTTTTCTGACCTCTTCCCTCACTAATTCCAAATGTTTCGATTTTGGTAAAGCACTAAACTCTGAGTCTTTCAACGAGTCTAATTTTCTAGCCAGTCTATAAACGCTGCCGTGCGTAATCATACTGGTTCCAAAAAGAGCAAAATAAGGTGTTATGCCTATTAAAGAATGCACCGATGACCGCAATGCGCACTTGATTGCAGACAAGTTTTGGTCCCAATCCCTTTGATCCTCCTGCAAGTTTGAACGAATGGCCGCCAATATAGATTGATTAACGCGTTCTGATGCGTTAGCTTGAGGTGAATAGAGTCCCGTTTTCATATGGCCTACACCGTAAGCCTTTATAAACGCCGCGAAATCTTTCCCAGTAAATTGTTTCCCCTTGTCGGATAAAATCGTTTCGGGCACACCAAATTTGTGGAAAACTTCTTGCTCAAGAAATGTAATAACATTTCGAGCGGTTACCTTTCCCATTGGTTTCAATAAAACATATTTGGTCAGGTGGTCTAAGACAATAAAAATGTAGCAGTTTCTGAAAAGGACGACTGATTTCTACCATTGCCCCCATCGGCTGACGCATTGGATGATTATTCGGCATAGCCTCTTTGCACACTTGGCACTTCTAAACGAAAAGTCTGACCTGAGCACTCATATTAGGCCAGTAGTAATATTCTTTCAACCTAAACAGTGTCTTGTGGAAACCGCCGTGCGCTGCTATGCTGGGACAATGAGCTTTCTATATAGCAGATGCCGTGAGCGATTCCGGTACCCATAGTTTCCATACTGAATCCTCGTAAGGAAGGTCCACCGTCACTGGTATTGTCCGTTTGTAGAGATGGCCATCAATGACTCTTAAGTCTGGCAAATTCTTCTGGTTAGCCTCCACGGCTTTGATCTTCTCAAGGTACTCCTCTTCCTTGAACTCAGCCGCATTGAGGTCTACTAGACTAAAGGATGGCAAATCCAATTCATCAAGATTATATCGCGAAAGCTCGTCAGGTACCACGTTTTGACTACCCCGGCGGTGTTCTATTTCGAAGTTGTGCCCCTGCAGTAAAAGACTCCATCTTGCCAGACGACCGCTCAGCTCTTTGTTGCTCATCAACCACTTAAGTGATGAATGATCTGTGATGACCGTAAACGGCATCAGCTCTATATAAGGGCGAAACTTTTTTATTGCCATCACCACGGCTAGGCACTCCCTTTCAGTGACGGAGTAATTTTTCTGCGCTGGGGACAACTTCTGCGACATGAACGCTATCGGATGCTCGCCTCCTTCATCGTATTTTTGAAACAGGACACCACCAATACCAACGTCGGATGCATCACACTGGATGTAAAAATGTTTCCGGAAATCGGGGTGTCTTAAGACTGGACTACGGGTTAAAGCCTCCTTTAGCCGTTCGAACCCTATTTTGGCTTCATCACCAAACTCTAAACCACGCCCTTTCTTTAATGTTGCGAAAATTGGTGCTGCGACCAGCCTGTCATACCTGTGAAACGCCTAACTTGTTTGACATTCTTTAGGTATTCGTGCCCACCTATCGCAGAAACCTTGTCAGGATCAGGCTTTACTCTTCCCTCGCCAACTATATACCCGAGGTATCGTAGCTTTTTAAAACAGAAATTTGACTTTGCCACGTTAATTGTTAGACCAGCCGCGTTTAAGGCCTTTACCACTTGTCTCAAAATGTCGAGATGTGTTTCAAAATCTGGGGCCACTATGAGCAGGTCATCCAAATAAACAAACACTCTTTCACGGAGATGCGCAGGAATCAACTTATCCATTAACCGGCACATCCTTTGGGCTGCGTTACACAACCCAAAGGGCATTACGGTGAACTGGTATAGGGATCTTCCTGGTACAGTAAAGGCCGTTTTCTCCCTGCTCTTCATCTCGAGTGGTATCTGCCAGAAAGCATCTTTCAGATCCACACTCGATATGAAATGCATATCCCCTAGCTGGCTGAGACGGCCCTCAATGTTTGGGAGCGGATAGGCATCCTTGACAGTAATGGAATTGAGCTTTCGAGCATCCAGGCATAATCTATTTTTTGTGCCTTTCCGGACTAATGTCACTGGGTTATTCCAGGGGCTCTCACTGGGCTCAATGACCCTCATGTCAAGCATCCTATCCAGCTCTGCATACATTAGGCTTTGGACTACTGGAGATACAGGGTAATGACGTTGCTTTACAGGTATTGCATCTGCCGTGTCAATAGTGTGTGTCTCTATGGATGTGCTGCCCAATCCCCTTATCTCGAAAGACGGAAACTGAGATATGACCTCGTCTAATCTCCCCCTCTGATCACTGTTCAATTGATGCTTGAATGGGTCAATAGGGTCGTCTTCTGCCTCCTCCTCCAACGACAAACTTTCAACACTGGCTATCAATTTATAACGTTTCATGAAATCGACCCCAAGGTATAGTGCTTTTCTTAAAGTGGGGACTAAGAAAAAGGTCACCTCACTTTCCATTTTACCAAGTTTCACTGGGGCCCGAATACGTCCTACAACCTTGTGCGGTGTCCCGTCTGCTGTGCCGACTTGTCCCGAAAACTTAAAAATTGGTATCTGCGCCATTTCAACTAACTCTAGACAGCCTTTGCCTAAAACGGTGACTGTTGCGCCACTATCTAACAACCCCCCTACCTCTTCATTTCCAATTTTCACTCGCAAGTAGAGACGAGTGTCTTCGCCTTCATATAAGATAGATAAGGCTATCTCCTGCCTGAGTTTCCTTCTAGACCTATACCGCTCTCTAGCTCGTTTGATTCGCAGATGTCTCTACCGATTGTTTAGAGTCTGTTTTGACTCAGCAGAGATTAGCTGACTTACCTTACCTATATCTAAAACCTTATTTAATACACTATTATCATACAATTCATTCTTCTCATTATATTTGTTTAATTCATTAACTTCACTTACTTCACTAAATATCCTAGCTCTAACTTGATTATCCTCCTGCACTCTTACGTGCCAAGGCCTTATCTCTTTAAGTTTAAATTCATTCCGTTTACCACTACTACTAACACTATTTTTCTTTAAAACTACTTCAGGTTCCATTTGCAACTATTCTTATTTGGGGTTTGTTTGTGCCGGACGTGTTGTCCCCTTTACCGAGCCCGTCTGGATGTTTCCCTTACACTTGGGACAATTTGGCTTGACAACGTTCTCCAAACCACAACCATAACAGAACAGATTTCGTGTTGTCGAAGGGCTGTCCATGAATCCGTGTCCTCTTTCTTTGCAATTCCAGCACACTTAGTTTGCTTGTCTTGAAATTGCCTCCACTTCTTGTGGCTCATCCGCCTCGATGGCATGGACTCGTGGAGCAAACTGCTGCCTATGTCCCTGGTTTGCTTGCCTTTGATTTCCCAACGTTGTTTCGGCCTTTCTGCATTCTTCAAGGAAGTGTTGGAGGCCATACATGCGAATTGGGAACACCAAAGCTGCCAAAACCGGTTTCAAGTTACCTTTCATCATCTCCACCAGCATGTTTTCGCCCATTGGCTCTCGTTGCTGGTGTCGCAAACGCAGCATCGAATTATAGAAATCTTCGAAAGGCTCCTGTGGACCTTGTCTTCTATCCATCATACGCCGCTGCACGTCGAAATCACTCTCAAATTTCCTGAACTGAGACAGGAATGCCTCTTTTAGCGCCTCAAAGCTATGAACTCGCCCCAATCGTTGCGGGAACTTTACTAGCGACTCGTCTTCATCGCATTCATGGTCTGCTTTCAATTGGTCCAATCTAAATATGAAATCTTCAGCTGTAATTGATTTGGATGTGCCATCAAATGTCAGCTTCCATTTTTCCATGTCCACTTTTCGAATATGGCTTCTTGACGCAGTAGAAAGATATGGGTATGGTACTGGTGCAGCACCTGATTGTGGTGGCAGTCGCCATGTCTGCTCATTCCCGTTGTGGTACTGTCTGGGCTGTCTGTGGCGGTTTGCGCGGTTATACTGCCAAAATTTGGGGTCTCTGGAGATGCCTCGTTTATTGCTGAGATTGACGCACCAACGACTGACTGTGCTGGGCTTGAAACTGCCGATGACACTATATTAGCGGGCACTATCATTGTTGCGGTTGTGCTCGCTCCTGCTGTGGTCGTTGTGGTTGTTAGCATCGTTGTTGTCGTGTTTGTTGTTGCTGTTGGTGCCATGTTAGAACATATGGGCTATTGAATCTAAAACTATTTTATATTAATGCATTCTTCTCTCCCTAGAAACGTCGCAAACGACCATCGGAACTTGAATTCCGTTAAGCCGTGACTTACGCCTTCTTCATGGATTGGAAAAATACACTGCTACAATAGTATCCATGTAAGTTTCACGGATTCCTCCATGAGACTCACGGTTTCAGCTTCCATTAACCCATCACCGGGGCTTACATGAGCGGAAAATATGAAACAAACATGGAACGATTGAAACTATAATGACGTGGTAAGCCTGATCTCTCAGGCCCCATTTTGCGGGCGCCATTTTTTGTGTCACATACCCCCATAGGAGGTCGCTCCACCTTTTCTCTGGAGTGGCAATTGATGCTGGCAGGCGCTGGCTGCTGGCGGTTGAGCTCCGGCTGTGGCTCAGTGGATGGGGCGCGGTTCTTTGCCAACACCTATTGCCAAAAAGGAGGGACAAAAAAAAACTAAAATTAAGCAGCTTTTGGATGGACAAATACAGCGGGTACGTAAACACTTGAAATTAAACACACAGGACAATGTCTTTATCGGTTCGCTGGCATGCCGGTCTTCCATGGCATGCCTCGGCCTAACCCTCCCCAAACCATTGTACTCCCGTGGCCCACTAAATCAGAGTACCCCAAGAGCTTACTCACCTGTTCATTACACCATTCCTTCCCCTTTCTTTAGTCTCCTATCCCTTCATGGGAAAGAAAAAAACCAAAAATATTTCATTCTAACATTCGTACAAAATTCGGAACTGCTTTATTTGGAGGTCACAACCTCCCTGATACTCTCAATTTTGACATTTATAACAAAGCTTGTAATGACCAAAAAAAGGTTTAAAATGCAGGTTATCAAAACTAACAAATTCTTCGTGAAATATTTACTTTAAGCAAAAACAGAAGTTTGGATCAAAATTAGCAAAATAATTTTCAAGCAAAATTTAAGGCTTTCAAATTTAATTTCTCAATCTTGTGTTTTTCAGGTTCCTGGTTCTAATGGCGACTGTTCCGGATAAATACAATGGAGTCCCCGGGTATTGTGGTCCTGGTGGCAGCCTCTGCGCCCAATAGGGTCCCTTTTAGGTTCTCGTTTGTCCGTCCGTCCGTCTAGTCTTTGGTAAGTATTGTCGTGTTTAAGAGTATCTGTCGCAGTCAGTTCTTGTCTAAAAATTTTTTTTCTTTTATTATTTTCTAGGGGTTTTCTGATGTGCTGCTTTCTCAGCACCGTAAGGTCAACATTGGCTGATGGGCAAGGATATATCCTCTACTATCCACTACCTATCCTAACTATGAGCTCATGTTTAGGTTACTGTATCGAACCCAACCAAAGGGTAAGTAATAAAAAAGCTCGATGTTGTCCCTACCTAATTTTCTTTTTTTTACAGAAAAAACTTTTTTAACAAAATAAATCTGTCGAGAGTCAACGGTCTGTATGCCTGTCGGTTTATGGTCGGAGAAACTTTTTGGACTACCTTATGGACACTGGGGTATGCGACAGCGTCTAGGTCCCTCGGTGGAGTAGCGACAGGGGTTGTGGATATGCCATTTGCAGTAGCTGAAGTCTTTTATTTGTGTGGCAGTGGAGGTGGAGGAGTCTTGGCTTTCGCTTTTATTTTTGGACTTAAGTTTTTAGCTTCAAATTTTACATTATATGATTTGATTTTTTTTTATATTTCTTTTCAGTGTTGTTCTTTTTTTTAATAAATGTTTCTTTTTCTTTTAGGTTTTAACAACTTTACTTTCTTTTTTCAACTTTTCGATTTCTTTTATTTCTTTCATTTTTTAGGTTCTTTTAAATCACTGAAAAATTTTCATAGGTATATATATCTACACATATATATTGTTTTTAGAACTTCTATTTTCAACTTTTCTATAGCTTTAAGATTTTCACCAACACTTTACAATTTAGTTTTAAATTATTTCTTTAGTTTAACAACTTTGTTTATTTTGTGACACCGCTCAATGAACACATTAAATTTTTCTTTTGTTATTTCACTTGTGTTTAATTTTTTTTATATTTTCTGATGGTTCCACCTCCGTTTGCTGCCAAAACCCAATCGAAAAAAAGTTGTCATCCTCCACATACTGACCATCATGGTCCAAGCCATCATGTCCACCGAGGAACCATCATGAAATTAGCTTTTCCCAAAATAGCAAAAACAAAAAACATATGTTTCTCTGAACTGTCGTTGTAGTGGCAACATATGGTGGTAACGCAGGGTTGTATTCCCTAGTTGCCATAAAAAAACGCAACTGTTCAAAACCAGATGTCGCTCTACTCCAATCAGACATAGGGTGACACGCTACAAATTTAATAAAATGTTACAAAACGAAAGGCATTTAACAACATGTACATCTGTAGGGTATAGCCGATTGTACCCAGGCTTCTCGTCTGCCATGGAATTCACCGCCAATGGTATCTCGTCCCACCTGGACGCTTACTCTCTGTCTGTCTATGTCCGTCCAAAGCTCGTAATGTTACAGGTATGTGTGGCGTTATAAAAAAAAAAATATAAAAGCGTTTTCTTTTTCTAATATTGTTTTTTTTTCTTCTTCTTTCCTTTGCTTTAGGCCATTTTATACGCCAATTTCCAATGGCCAATTTCCTACATGGCTAGATCGAGCTCTTTCTATTGGGGAAGGGCAAGGACCGTAAAAGAGTTGGAAGCGGTCCAAACAAAAACAAAAAACATAATTCTGATACAATAAAGCAAATGCCTACCTTTACCAAATTGAAAAAAATGCTTTTCTCTTCTATTTTTTTTCCAGATATATTAGTCCGTCCGTCCGTCCAAGGTTTGTGTCCTGTGTAAAGTATTGGGTCGTAAGCAATCACCTGGGACACTGCGAGCTGCAAGTGTCTTTTGAAGAATCCCACGCTGGAGCAAAGGAGGTGAGCTACAGTGGCAGTGCCGGGATCGTTGGTCCAATTTTAATTGTTTAATTTTGTTCATTTGTTGTTGCAATTCTTTATGAGTTTTGATTTTTGCTTTTTTTCGTTATATCTACTTTGTTTTATATATACTTTTTCTTTAAAATTCAATAAAGTTTAATTCTTTCCACTCAAGTTTTTCTTCATTCTTATATGTCCAGGGCAGGAATTTGAGTTTAGTTCAGTTAATTTCACTTCTTTTGTTTACTTTTCTGCCCTAGCAATAACTCGCATTGCTGTCTAATAATTTGCAATTCCACAGATTGGAATACTGTGTTGCTATTTAGCAAACTTGCCGTCTACAATTAAAAAAAAATTGTTGACCAAGGGGTCAGATTATTTTTTAATTTTCTTCTACACGTTTTGTTGTTGTTGTCACTTGATAAATGGCACTGCACTTTTATTCGTAGTCACTTCGTTCTCACTTCCGGCTGCATCGATGTCTCAAAAGATAAAGAAAGATTTTTCCTCCTGTTCCAGTGGCTTGCGTTGTCATTTTTTCCATCATGGCGCTCTTCCCAGCCAGAATTTCCTCTGATGGGGCAAATGACAACACACAACCAACTGTCCTATTGTCATTCAGACATGGGTCGTGGTTCATGCCTAAGCAGCTGAATACGTTCGGCAATTGTCCGCTAGACGGCGCTTTTAGCGACATCAAGGCGCACGCGACAAAATTAAAAAAAATTTAGTCAGATGTTCGTATGACCTCACGTTATAACGAAGCATATCAGGATGGACTAAGAAGGTGAGATCATGCGAGCTGCTGAGTACAATTTTTTTATTATTGGTTTGATTTTGCAGTAGATCTAAATATCAAAGGCTTGATATCACAGCTGTGATACTTTTCTAAAATCTTAAATATATGTTCTAGTTGATCCGATATTGCACACGAAACCAACAAAACAGTGTTATAATTATAAAAATACATATATAAAACACATTTCTAGAAGATAAGTTGTAAAACAAAGTTTATTTCTAAAACTGCACTCTGCTTCTAGTGAGGAAAATTACAAAAAAACTACTATAGTGGCAAAACATAAGACTATTGCGAGTATCATTTTTGTTTGTTTTATTGGTTTCAGTAATTCGTTTTCTATATTTTTGTGAGAAAAAGTATATAAAGAAACTGTTATGGTGGTGTTCAGAGGTGCAGGATTTAACGGACGATAAATCGTTTGTGGTGCCTTGCCGGTATGCTGGCGTTGAGCACGGCTAGAGCTCGCCGGATCGGGGTGGTTCTTGCAACCAATGAAAACCTTACACCACACACAAAATTTCATACCGGTCTTAACTAAATAAAAATGGAGAAGGAAGGCCGAAATAAGTCCACAAAAATAGTGGTAGACGAAGATACAATGAAAAAAGGAGAACACGTTCACTCACGAAATGAATGGACAAATAACCTAGACTGCACCGGACGATACGTGGCTTGGCGGCTGATTTGCCAAGCGTTTGCCCTCCCACAGAAGCCGCAATCGGGCTTCACCATGATATCTATTCCCATGCATTGGATATCCCAAAGTCAGTACCTTTACCTACCCTTGAACTTTGTCCCTACCACCTTCCGAAATTAGCCTAAGCCAACAACATGTTTAGAATTCTGTTCAACGTTATTAAATCTTTCATAGTTTTATTCTAGTGAACGACTAAAATACAAACCAGAATTGCAATAGAAATTTAGTTCGAAAATCCAATAGGAAAGTAAATGCAAACATTCGGAAAATGTGAAATTTAAAAGATAAAAAAGAAGTAATCAAAAAAGTCTAAATAAACTTAGAAAAAAACAATAATATGAAACGGCCTTTCTCTGCTTCTTCTAGTGTAAAAACAGGACCAGGTATAATGCGAGATGGACTCTCAGATCGGTAGATGATGATGGCACCAGCTTGGTACCGGTAGATGGACCCTCAGTTGATCCGTATGTGTCTGTCTGTTTATTGGTAAGTATGTTTTTTTTTGTGTTTGGTACCTATATTTGCATTAATATTGTTTGTATGTACTTTTTATGTAGTCTTTTTCTCTCGGTGGTGTTATATGTAAAAATATACATATGCATGTATTTAGGTTTTCTTGCAATAGAGCCAGCACAATCGGCCTCACTATTGGGACACTGCCCCCACTTTAAACCTACGCTAAAGCTAGTTAAAAAAGGTAAATTTCACAGAAACTAAATACACGATTGTCCTGCCTAACCACTCTTAATAAACATTTGCATTTTTCTTTCTTTATAGATATAGGCTGAAACAAAAGGAAAATAAGGAAGTCAAGTCTGGAATCCGTTTGTTCGAAGTTAATGGTAATTCAACCGTCCGCATAGGGCTTTACATGGGGCATGTGGGTCTGAGCATGCCAGTTTGCTGCGTTTCCCACATTGATTGAAGTGGTGATGGTGGCTGGACGTGGCCGAAAAGATACGTTTATATTTGTAGTTCAAATCTTGCTTGTAATTTTGAGGTTTTGTTTAGTTTGTAAGTATACGGTTTATTTAGCTTGTAAGTTTTTGGTTTATTTAGCTTGCAAGTTTATGGTTTATTTAGCTTGTAAGTGTTTGTGTAGTTTATTTTATTTTGCAGGTTATTTAGCAAGTAAGTTCATTTAGCTCTTAAGATTAAAATCTCTTTTTTCAGGTTTAACTTTTTCATATTTAGGTTACAAATTCAAGTTTCAATGTTCGTTTGGCACACAATTAACCATCAATAAAAACACAAGCATTAGCATCTCTTTCTTCTTCTTTAAAAGTGTTGGTTAGGTCATACTACAAGGCATATGCCTGGCTTTAGTTTCACAACAACAAAAAACACTCGATTTCACTCGATTCCACACGTCCAACCAGCTTCAATGTTCAAATCCAAGAGATCGGAAAAAGACCAGGAAATCGGCCATTTCCCAAAATTTCCTGTCATGGCCATTATATTTTCCCTTTTTCTTTTTATTTTCCATATTTGTCCCCAAGCGACCTGACATGCCTAAGCTTCAATATGCGGCCAGCTGTTTCAGCCGTGTTGCCAATTCAATAAATATTATGTCATTCACAATAGTGACAATCCCATGAGCAAAGGGGGGTGACCACTGTTGGAAACGGGTGACCACTGTTGGAAACATTGGTTTGTTGTCAAATTTCGAATAGAATACCAACCCTTTTTCAATGATTAAGCGTGGTATGCACCTCTGGCATATCGTAAACGAAATTTTCGTTACTGATATCATTACCAAAATTTCCCTTTCAGGTACGCAGCTAAAATTAAATTTTCTTTGCGTAAAGGCCGGTACTATATTCGGGTTTCGCTTGAAACTCCATATAAAAATAATTAACGGAAAATTTTGCCGAAATGTGTTCGTTTCGTCATAACTTGTTTTTTCATCTAGGGATAATTTACATTTCGGGACGCCCATTGGGAGCACAACCGCAGTCGCTGTGCAACAAGTCATTTTCTTACGTAAAATAAACGCGACCGTCAAACTTCTAATTTTAAATGGGTGTTTGTTAATGTTAGCGATGTTCCTCACATGTATTTACTCTCGTTGGAAAAAAATAAAGTGTTTGTGGATGCATACATAAGAAAGTATTTTTTAAATATAAATAAATATGCTCGAAAGAAAAATAAATATTTCTTGTACAACAAGCAACTCAATCAATCTGTACGAAATAAAAATGTTTGTGAAAGAATGTGTTGTGCCGTTGGTCTGCAATTACAAAAACAATATTTGAGTAAAAGTGGAAGATGCTGACATAGGCTTTGGAAAGTTGTGCTTATTTCCGGGCTTATAACTGGAAATACTACAAAATCTAATTATTTTAACAAATAAATGCTGAATTTATCTCTTTTTAAATTTTTTTGTTTTTCATTATATACTAATTACGAAGGGATGGGTTTTAGTTGAAATTACAAAAACATACTTGTCGTTTGAGGGCAACCCTGCTCGACGGTAACCCTGTTGTTGCAAAATGCTGGTGCAACTGTCAGCAATGAAGTACAATGGCTGAAATATCCCAAGCCAATTTGCAACATATCTTCATTTTGTTTATTGTTTTTGTTTATTTTTAAGCCAATTTTTTTGTATAAATAGGCCCTTCTGGCAAATACTTGTTCTTTTCTATTCGTGATACCAAAAAAACATGTAAGTCGTGCTTTGCATTTTTTGTTGTAATTTTTATTGAACTTGTTAAAGTTTTAAAGTGTTAAATGTAAATTTTAACTTGAATCTTTATTTATTAATAGTGAATAAACAACACATTAACGTAACCTCACACCTTAAACACACACACACACATCAAATGTACAACCCTTATATTTAAAATACAAAACACATATCAAGCAAAATAAATATATCCAGCAGTTTCATCATTTCAAACATAAAGCCATACTTCAGTTTATTATTTTGGAAGGCCAACTGGTGTGAGACGTTTATTCATCGGTTCACGAAGAAAAGAAAAGCAACAATTTTATTCAATGTTTAAAGTCATTTTGTGTTATATGTTTGGCGGCAAGTAAACAACGTTAAAAAAAAGCCGTGGACGGACGGACATTTTGTGTTATTTTTAATGCAAAATTTATTTTGAAGAAGCCAGCCCTCAAATTTTTGCCAAATTTTGCATTAAAATCAAGCCAGCCTTTTGTGTGAATTGTGTTACTTACCTTTGTGATCGAGATTCAGCCAAGTTTATGTCCAATTGTCAAGATCAGCCAAGAAGAACAAGCAGCAGAAGCACAAAAGGAACCCCGCCAGCCCGATATCAGCAATACGTCAGCGAAATGTCTGTCAACCACTCACCAAAGTCAGATACGCCAGCAAAAAGCCAACAAAAACAGCCACAGCTACAGCCAATGGACGGTACTACTCATGTCAATACGATTAATCCGCCTTCTCAATTACAGCACCAGAAAACTGCAGCCAATTCACCAGCCGGGACATCAAAACCTGTAAATGAAGTCGGTGAGTTCATGAAGCAAATGAGAGTGCAAATGGAGCAGATGCAGCGTCAAATGCAGGTAATGCAAAGTGAGTACATTGCATCAACGAAGAAGATGCAAGCACAACTTGTTAATACTGCCAAACAAGTGGAAACGCAGTTAGCCAATCAAATGATGTCGACGTCGCTGTCCGCATTACCTACATCGACGCTGCCACAGCCGCCATCAAATATGCCAGAATCAATACTGCCAACATCTCAGCCATCACTGCCACCACCAAATCAGTCACAATATCAGCCGCCACAGAATTTTCTACAACAGCCGCCACAACTGTCGCCTCTACAACATCAAGTTTATCAGCCAACGCCACAATATCCGCCGCCATCACGGTCTATAAATTCGGATATGTCTGTCCACAATTCGTATCCACAAAGTTTTATATCTGTTCCACACAAGAAAATTTATCCTCTTCCCACATTTTCAGGTCTTCCAGAAGAATGGCAAACCTTTTATGAAGCGTACGAAAGCACCACAGCCGAATTTGGATATAACAGCCTCCACAACATTATGCGCCTCAGAGATGCTATCAAGGGTCGAGCCAGAAAAACCGTCGAATCGCTGCTAGGTAATTCTGCCAACGTCGACACCATTATACGAACGCTGCTTGAAACCTTTGGTCGTCCGGAACAGCTGATTAGAAGCCAAATTGAAAAGGTTCGTGCCATTCCACCTTTAGCCAATGACAACCTGGAAGCCCTGGTAAACTTCGCCAACAAAATCTCGAACATGGCCACATTTGTCAAGAACGTGAAGGGAGATCACCATCTTTCCAACCCTTCATTGTTGAGCGAACTGGTCGCTAAACTTTCCACAAGCCGCCAAATGCAGTGGGCCGAAAAATGCCTCCAATTACAACAACCAGCCACCATAGTTGACTTTGCAGAATGGCTATCAGTACTGCGTCGCCTGGCCAATATCGTCCATGACAACTTGCGGTCAACTTCGACCAATGCCGCATCAACCGCCGCCATTTTGCTGCTACTGCACCGCCACCAAACCGAAAATACGTCAACGTCACTGTCAGCCAATGTCCAGTATGTAAGGGTGAGTGCACTAACATAAAACACTGTACAGAATTTTTAAACATGTCCATCGACAAAAGATGGAACACTATAAAAGGGCTCAAATTTGTTTTTGTTGTTTAAAACGTGGACATCAAGTTAAATTTTGCCACACAAAACGCCGTTGTGGCGTTAATGATTGCCCAAAGCCACACAACAATTTATTGCACAGTACACTTTCACAATCACAACCGGAGCCAGCGACCGAGCCAACTTATTTGTCCACGACGGGTGGGACACAAAATAACCGCACGGTCACGTCCGAAGCACAACGACCACAAACCGAAAGACGAAATTGCCATGCAGCTCATTCTCACATTTGATGTGGAGACCCTTGGAACCAAAATACCCGTGAAACCTATAAAATCCAAAGAAGATGAGAGAGCAATGGGCATATTGGAAACAAACACAAAGCAAGTAAATGGCCGATATGAATGTTCGTTGTTGTGGAGAGAAGATGTGAGACCGATCCCTGACTCATACAACATGGCTTTGAATCGTTTGTACTCTGTGGAACGTAAGATGGCAAAAGACAGTGAGTATAAAATGGAATATTGCGATAAAATAGCAGATTATGTTAAAAAAGGATATTGCCGTAAATTATCGGATGAAGAAAAATCTATAATGCGCGAACGGACATTTTATTTGCCCCATTTTGGTGTAATAAATCCAAATAAAAAAGGAATTCGGCTGGTTTTTGATGCGGCGGCCGAGGTTATGAACTTCTCATTAAACAAAGCCATACTTCCTGGTCCTGACATTAATAACTCATTAATTTCAATTCTTTTTAAATTTAGAGAATCCCCCATTGCTGTATGTGGTGACATACAAGAGATGTTTCACCAGATCGCCATTGCCAGGAAAGACCAAGATAGCCAAAGATTTCTGTGGAGAGATGGCAATCCTGATCAGCCTGTGGACACTTATGTTATGGAAAGGCTTATTTTTGGAGCCACCTGTTCACCAACCATTGCCCAATATGTCAAGAATAAAAATGCGACAAAATACATCGAAAAGTCACCAAGAGCCGTCCATGGTATCATCGAACGTCATTATGTGGATGATTGTCGATTGTTTCGAAACTGAAGATGAAGCCCTTAATGTTGTTCGCGAAGTGGTAAGGATCCATAAATCCGGTGGTTTCCATCTTCGCAACATAATATCCAACAGTGAACGAGTGGCAATACTATGTGGTAATAATCCTGGCAATGGCGAGAACAGTGGCAACTTTCTTTTTAATGACAGCATAGAACGGGTACTCGGTATTCATTGGGCACCAAAGACAGATGATTTTTGTTTTCATTTGCGTTTGGCCAAAGTGGACAAAAATATATTAAATTTTATAAAGGTGCCAACAAAAAGGGAGATGCTCGGCCTAAATATGTCCGTATACGACCCATACGGATTCCTGTGCGACTTTATGGTGACGTCAAAGGTGCTAATGCAGAAGGTCTGGAAATGTGGGGTAAGTTGGGACGAGCAATTGCCGTCAGAAATTTATAGCCAGTGGAAGTACTGGTTGGAGCAGTTATCGAGATTGGTGGAATTTAAGATTCCAAGATGTTACGCCGGTGGTTTTAGCAGCAGCAATGTTGATCTACATGTCTTTGTGGATGCAAGCGAAGAGGCTATGGCAGTTGTGGCATATTGGAGAGTGGTAAGTGTCAGTGGTGTTAAAGTGATGTTTGTAATGGGCAAAACAAGCTGTGCCCCGACACGGTATCACACAATACCAAAACTGGAATTGCAAGCTGCTGTAATGGGCGTTCGAATGAAAGAGGCCATATTAAAAAACCATTCGTGCTGTGTTAATAATGTTTTCTTTTGATCACATTCTTTTACGGTGATACAGTGGATTCGGTCAGATCACCGAAAATACAAGCAATATGTGGCAAATCGTGTGGCTGAGATATTGGACGGCAGCAGCATTGAACAATGGAGGTGGTGCCCTGGTAACGAGAACACTGCAGACGAAGGAACTCGCTCAAAACTGTTCAAGCCATATGAACCCGAAGGACGTTGGAAAAATGGACCAACGTTTTTGCGGAAGGCGGAATCGTATTGGCCGAGTGAGGTGCACAATCAAACGAAAAAGGATGAAAGTGGCTCAGAACTGCGATCCAAGCACAGAGTTCTGGTGGCTCAGAAGGTATGTTGGTGCATTCCAAATATTGATAATTTTTCCAATTTGTCGTGCTCCCGAAGGAACCCTGCTTTGCTTGGAGGGGAGGAAATGAACTGACGGGCGCTGGCTGCTGGCGTTCGAGCACCGGCTGTGGCTCAGTCGAAAAGGGCGCGGTTCTTGCCAGTTCACCTCCTCCAAAGCAGGTGACAAAAAACAAAAATCAACCAGCTGATGGAGGGACACTGATACCTACACAACAACCATGAACAATACTAGACAGACACACACTACCATGTTGACACCACTTAGCATTCAGCTGGTGTCAGGACGCACCCTCCCCACCATGGTGCCCTCTTGCGTCATAATCTATGAGGACACCCCAAATACACCTGTTTGTCCTGGACCGGTAAGTTTGAGCTACCCTTTTTCTTACCTGCTTTTTAGCCTTCCATATTCATTAAATAATTAGAACAGGAAATACTTCGAAATAACGTTATAAACTTCAAGTTTTGGCTTTATTGCATTTCTGCTGTAACTAGAATCTAACAAATTTATAACTATGATTAAATAGGTAAGCGCAAATAAAAAAAAAACAAAGAGGAAAACCAAATAAAGCAATTCTGAAATTCAATTTAAAAGAATGAGTTAATTCAAAATTTCATGTTTTAAATTCATAATTCGAAATGGATGCCGGAAAAATAAAAGGAAAATTTCTCAGTTTAACAATAATTTAATTCTTGCTTCTTCTTCCAGGAATATGGGTCATCGAGTCTTCCTCGGATCTGGCCTATGGATGGCTATTAATGTTGAAGCTGGTTTCGTCTAGCTTCGGTGCTTGCCTTGGAGCGTCGTCAACCCTGCTTGCCGTTTACCCTATTTCCTGTCCGTCCGTCTGATAATGGTAAGTATCATGTGGGTATAGTCTTATGTAGCTATTTCTTTAAATAAAAGTTATGTTCTTGCAGGATTTACTGGGGTCGTGCCTCTACAGAGCGGACATCAATGTGGGAGCAATGGCTCGTAAGTGTCTCTATGTAAAATACTTCCTGGCCTAGGGTGAGCTCATCCTAACACTGAAAGTTCGCCTCCTAAGTTCTGGCGATGTTTTAAATAAGAACCTGATGTCTGTTCTGTCTCAAACCTTAATTAATTACTGCTTTTCTTTTATATTAAACCTTTATTTTAAGAGTATGTGGTCCAGTATCTGTCTGTCCGTCCGTGCACGTCAATCGTATTGTCTTGTTTCAAGTATGGAAATGGGATTCGAAAGTGGGTACCTTGGGCGTTGTCGGCTGACCAACGCCGTGTTGCTATCGCCTGACTGGCTGATATTCCAACGTTGGGACAGTGGAGGTGGAGTTTATGTCTGGGTGAGTATTTATTGATTTTCTTTTATTTTATTCTTTGCAGGTAACTTTATTTTCTTTTCAGGTTAATCTTTCCCCCTTTTTATTTTCAGGGATTACTTTCTTTTCAGGTTTTCAACGTTTCTTTGCAGGTTTTCTTTTGCAATTTAAAACAATTTTTAATAATTTTTAGTTATTTCATTTTTCTCACGAATTTCAGAGTTTTTCAATACTTTTTCTCAATATTTCCTTTTCAGATTTTTAAATCTTTTTGTTTCAGGTTTTAAATGTCTTCTTTTTCTTCTCTTAATGTTCGTTCAATTTGCCTTTAGATTTACAAAATTTTTTTAATTATTAGATTTCTTTCATTTCAGTTTCTTTTATTTCAAATTCACAATCATTTAACAATTTCCTTGTAGATTTAGCTGTCTTTGTTTGTAGATTATTGCCATTCTATTTAGCTTTAAGTTCATTACATTTTACTTTGCTTGTTTGGTAGCCCAGGCAAGATTATTAAATAAAAAAAACACTATTTCACCGCGGTTTCTCTGTCTTTTTATTTTTTTTTATTCTTGGGCTTTCACTCCACCTCCGGTAGCTTCGCTGTCCAAATCCAAAAAGAACGCTTCATCTTGGGGACTCTAGCCAGCTTGGCTTTGGTTGGTCTCCATCATGAAGTTGGTCTTCCAGCCGGCACCAACAAAACATATGGGGGCAGCCATAATAACAGGTTGGTGTCAGCTGGTTGTCTCCCTCTCCTTGATGAGGGCCAACCATAGCCAGTAGGTGTCGCTGGAGTAAGGCAAGTTACAACCAGGTGGCGCTGTAGTGCCATTATTCGGCGCACACCACAAACCCCACCATCCTGCCGATATTCCTATCAACGGATGGGAGGGAAAAAGTGCGGTTCCCAGTGGATTCCTGTTATCTACAATCCCGGTGGGTTGAAACTGCAACCTCTACCCTGACTAAGCATTGCAATCCCTACCTTTACGGCGCTATCGAAAAGGAAAATCGCACGGAACTGTCGTTCAACCACCTGTAGCAACCAAAACATCTCTTTCCGGTGGTATTCATCAATAAAAATGATCCGACCCATCTTCTCGGACTCCTTATATGAAATTCTAGCATCCCATGCCGTTTACAACCGTTGTTTTCTAAATTAAATAACCAGAACCCATGACCTAAAGTGTATACGCCCCATTATGGCGACAAATTTGCCGCCTGTCAAAAAGCGTCTGCCGCTTTCATTGTGAACAGCGCGGGCTACGTTATGAATGGCAGCACCCATTTACGCCGTTCATTTTACTGACTGGCCCCTGTCATTCATAATTAAATAAAATAAAAAAAACCCAACACAACACGGACCGGCTGCTGATCCACAAATTAAAATGGAAAAAGGTAAGTATTTAGTGACCCCAAGAAAACGAAAGTGATAGTGAAAAATTAAAAAAAAAACAAATTAACATTTCCTGACACCTCCGTGCGGTGTGCAAAAAAGGAAAAACATAAAATTTCCTATTTGTAATTTGCATAAAGAAATGCTATGTGCGTGTGTGTGAGTGTTTTTACATGAATGGGCCCATTCCCCTAAATGTGCCATACAAAAAGGAAAAAAAAAACCCGAGTAGAACCAAAATAAAAAGGCAGTCAAAGTGCACACTAGACGTAAGTAAAAAAACTGGCCACCACGTGTAACCTCAAAAAAAAAAAAAAATTGAAGCCAACGCCAACGTGTCCACAAAAAAAACGGTTCCTGGCACCGCTTGGGTATATTCGTCTACGTATGAAATTATGAAAACGGGTGTACTATCACAATGATCGTATGGTGTTACGGTGATCTTATTAGTGTATGCGTAAGACCGGTTAAATTCTCAATGGAGGTGGGGGGCGGGAAGGAAACCCCTCTGTATAAGCGAACTAAGCAAACAGAAAAATGGTTAAACGTGAGTTGAAAAGGAAATAAAACATACTGTGTGCTTATTCTTCTTCCCATGTAACTGGGAGGGAAACCCAGGCGATCAACTAAAACCGTGTCTGACTGTAGAATCCAAACAATTAACAGTGCCAGTGCAAACTAAAACTGCTATCACACTTCATGTCCTCTTCGTATCCCAAATCTAAAGCGTTGAGGCGTAAAAATAATCCAAAGTTGTGGAAAAGCTGGTTAAATCGTAAATTGTGCCCCCAACACAATCTGGAGTCTGCCCTCATCCGACTGTGTGCAACTTCATCAAATTCAATATAACGAGGTGGACAGCCAATTACATATAGTGTGCTATCAGCCTAACGCCAAATACCTTAAGACAAAGATCCAACTACACTCAATGTGACTTATGGCCCCAACGCAAACAAAACACCCAAATGCGCTAAAAACTAATTTGCTTCAATCGCGGGAGAATATCTCCAAAACAACTTAAACAACATTCTATCGCAACTTCTCGTCTTAGCCGAAGGTCAATAACCTTTTCTCTTGTTGTTTAATTTCAGCCTAGATGGGGACTAGTTAGCCGGAGAGGAGCCCGAAGGAACCAATGGAAGCGGTATGGGATCAAACAGGTGAGTATTCGTTCCAACCCTAACCTATAGCGGCCTTGTACTAAAAATATCGTCTTGATTTTAGGTTCCTCACACACCACAGCTCTGGCATGTCAACCGAGGCGGCAGCATACCATACAGATGCTGGACGAATGGATAGAGTTGGCTCGTGGAAGCCCCCAGGTAAGTCCACGTCATCCCACATAGGTCCTAGTCGCACTACACTCCGAGAAACCCGTGAAGGTGGAATTACATAGCTCGCGCAGCACGTATGTGTACCTATGCGAACTTATTCGCTCGAATGCGTTCTTTTGGTTGAGTTACATAACAAGCGCTTTCTGCTGTGCACGAATTTCTAAACATTAGTTTAACTTTGTAATTTCCAAAATTAATTTCAATGGAAATTGTCAACAATGTAATAGTATTTCAGTGAAAGAATTTTCCTAATTTACGTGCTTCAAAATTATTTGTCAACACTAAACTATTTAAATCATATGCTTTGCGCATTGAAACACGTTCCAAGCTGAGAGTTGGTTAACTGAATCCGTCAGATGCGGGCGTGCATTGGTTGTGTTACTCACACAATACAAACCAATCTACTTCAATATTTCCTGATACTCCCGCATAAGTACGCAGTAGCCCCGCGGATGCCATGTAACTCCCTTTAGTTACCACAGCAATAGAAAGTCATCTAATAATGGGCAGTAGTGATGTTTTTGCAAAGATCGCAAACATCCACTGCGGTTTTCTTGAATGCGAAAAGTTGAAACTGCCTTAAAATATCATTAATACCCAAAAAAAAAATAGATGAACGGTTTTCCTCTCACATTTTTCTCAATTTCCACTTGAATGCGGAACGGAGAACCAAACAGAAGGGAAAATGTATATTGCTGTCGTAGCAGTGTGTTGTACACTGAGGAAAGTATATCCTCCATGCCAACTTAAACAACCTACTATAAGGGCCCTTGGGCAGAAAGCGACAGCAAAATTGATTTTGCATAAAAAAATGAAGAAATAAATAAATTAAATTTGAACAATCTGTACAAAGCACCAACTAGAAAAGCAGAAAAAGGAACACTCACTGCCTTTCCTACTTCTGGCAGTAGGTGAAACATATTGCCTGACCTAAAGACAAATTTATGGGGCAAAGCAATAGTCTTACAAAGTTTCGAGTGTAAAAACTAGAGTGATCAGTTCAGTTTTTGAAAACCGGGTTTTCAGTTGTTCTTTTTTTTTTTTTCTTTTTTTTTTTTGACGTTATAAACTTCAAACTTTCAAAACCTCTTAAACGTAGGATTTTATTCAGGTCTTATATCTCTTCGTGCACACATCCAAAAGATGAAACCGACCACCACCAACCAGAACAATATCCAGAGCCACCGATACCGGATACGATAACCCATCAGATACACCGCGGTGAATCTTGATACTTGTTCTCCCCCCTCTCTGACTCAGCTTCGATACATACCGATAGCTCCGAGGCCTTGTTTATCACAGCTCACGATCCCGTGGCATAGTCCAGACGGATACTTAAGCATCAGCAGCAATGCGATGTTTAGCGAGATGAGCTGAACCTTGCGCCAACGACAGACATACTTGTCTTATCCCATAAATGTATACATTCCCGCTCGAGTCAGACAGCGGGGAGCTTCCCGTCGTAATCTTGTTTTGGAATCTCTGAAGACTGCTCTGGTGGCAGGTGTTAGGTGAAATCTCGCGGATGGGTCTTGGGCTTCCAGACCTCCTGTTCCTCACTTAAAAAAAGGTGTTCTATTGTTTTAGGTCCTTGGCGTGATAAACGCCAATTAGTTTACCCCTAGTATCCTCTATCTCATAAAGGCATCTTCCTATTGAGCGCACTATTCTGCACTTCAAGTATTTTCTGTTCAGCTTCGCATTAATATTCTTGCTGAAATCGCTTAACTGGTGGTTTCGGCGATAAACTTCTTGGCCGGGGAAAAATTTAACTACTCTGGCTCTCGTGTTGTACTTCTTGGCCCTACCTAGATAGCTCTTTGCCATGTTCTTCCTGAGCTGTTCCCTGATTAACTCTAACTGCGTAGCTTTGGGTAAAGCCGTATATTCTGGGTCTTTCAGTGCGTCCAGCTGGCGAGCCAATCTGTAGACACTTCCGTGTGTCACCATATTAGTCCCGAACAAAGCAAAGTAGGGTGTCATTCCGGTGGAAGCGTGTACAGATGACCGAAGCGCGCATTCGATAGCCGTCAGGTTCTGGTCCCAGTCGCGTTGGTCATCTTTTAAATAGGATCTTATTGCCGCCAAGATGGACTGGTTGACTCGCTCTGAAGCATTAGCTTGGGGCGAGTACAAACCAGTCTTGAAATGTCTCACGCCGAAGGCGTCAAGGAATGTAGAAAAATCATTTCCGGTGAACTGTTTCCCGTTATCGGACATAAGTGTCTCGGGCACCCCGAACTTATGAAAAACCTCTCCTGTTAAGAACTTGATGACGTTGCGAGATGTAGCTTTCGCCATGGGCTTTAGGAGCACATACTTCGATAGGTGATCTAAGACAATAAATATAAATGAATTCCCCGATTTAGATCGGACATATGGGCCCAGGAAATCGACATAGATCTTCTGGAAAGGCCGATCGATCTTCACCTCTTCACCTATAGGCTGTTGCATGTTCTGGTAGTTAGGCTTTGACTCCTTGCAGGTGTGACATCTTTGTATGTAGGCTCTGACTTGGGCACTCATATTTGGCCAATAATATAACTGTTTCAACCGCTTCAGCGTCTTGTGGAATCCTCCATGCGCTGAAGAAGGCGGGTTGTGGGCCTTAGTAATGGTCTCGGTTGTCAATTCTTCGGGCACCCAAAGTTTCCAAGCAAACTCCTCGGACGGCAAGTCTACCGCCACCGGAATTGTCCTTTTGTAAATCCGACCCTCTTTCACTCTTAAGTCTGGGAAGGCTTCTCCGTTTTCCTCTATTACGCGAATTTTCTCCAAGTAATTGTCAGCCTTGAACTCAGGTGCTTCCAAATCCACTGCACTGCTGAACTCCAGCTCGTCCATGTTGTACCTTGAGAGAGTGTCTGGCACTACATTTTGACTCCCACGTCTATGCTCTATGTCGAAGCTATGCCCTTGAAGCAGTAAACTCCACCGAGCCAATCGTCCACTCAACTCCTTATTGGACATTAGCCACTTCAAGGAGGAATGGTCTGTTATTACTGTAAAGGGCATAAGTTCGACATAGGGCCTGAACTTCTTAAGAGCCACCACTACTGCCAGGCACTCTCGCTCCGTAACGGAGTAGTTTCTTTGGGCCGAAGTCAGCTTTTTGGACACGTATGCGATCGGATGTTCTCCACCCTCTTCATCCTTCTGGAACAACACCCCGCCTACGCCAACATCCGAGGCGTCACATT
The DNA here is from genome assembly GCF_963082655.1 of Stomoxys calcitrans. Taxonomy (NCBI): domain Eukaryota; kingdom Metazoa; phylum Arthropoda; class Insecta; order Diptera; family Muscidae; genus Stomoxys; species Stomoxys calcitrans. The sequence continues at coordinate 101,098,269 of NC_081552.1, forward strand.
GTATGTAAAAGTGTTTGTCAAAATCCGGGTGCTTTAATACTGGGCTTTTCGTTAGGGCTTCCTTTAATCGGCAAAAAGCCACTTTGGCTGCGTCACCAAACTCAAATGTCTTGCCTTTCTTCAGGGTGTTAAATATCGGCTCTGCGATTGTAGCGTAGTCCGCAATGAACCTGCGGTACCATCCGGTCATACCGGTGAAACTTCGCACCTGTTTGGCGCTCTTGGGGTAATCAAAATCCATAATCGCCGAAATTTTTCCTGGGTCCGGTCTTAATTTGCCTTCACCCACAATGTACCCAAGGTAGCGCAACTCCCGAAAGCAAAACTTCGACTTTGCGACGTTTATGGTCAGGCCGGCGTTCGTCAACAAATCCGCGACTTGCCGGAGAAGGACTAGATGAGTTTCAAAGTCGGGGGCGACTATCAGCAAGTCGTCCAAATAAACGAATACCCTTTCACGGAGATGCGCTGGAATCACCTTATCCATCAACCGGCATAGCCTCTGGGCTGCGTTGCACAGCCCAAAAGGCATGACTGTAAAATGGTATAAGGGTCTTCCGGGAACCGTAAAGGCAGTTTTCTCTCGGCTCTTTATATCGAGTGGGATTTGCCAGAAGGCATCCTTCAGGTCCACACTCGATATAAAATGTGTATCCCCAAGCCGGCTAAGCAATCCCTCAATGTTTGGGAGCGGATAAGCATCCTTGACAGTGAGGACATTGAGCTTTCGCGCATCCAGGCATAATCTGTTCTTGACGCCCTTTCGGACCAAGGTTACAGGATTATTCCACGGACTTTGGCTAGGCTCAATGACCCCCATGTCAAGCATTCTGTCCAGCTCGGCAAACATTAAGCGTTGCACAGCTGGAGAAACGGGGTAGTGCCTTTGCTTCACTGGTTCCGCATCTGCCGTGTCAATGGTATGCATTTCTAGGGACGTCTTGCCTAAGCCCCGAACCTCAAAAGATGGAAAAAGGCTAATGATATCGGCGAGCCTTCTGTCCTCCTCAACGCTAAGACGATGACGGGATGGATCATTTGTGTCTTCCTCTTCTTCGTCACCAAGAGAAAGACTTTCCACACTAGCCAAAAGATTGAAGGCCTTCATAAAGTCGACACCCAAATACAAGGCTTTACTCAAAGCAGGGACTAAAAAGAAATCAATTTCCTTTTCTAATTTCTTAACTCTAACCTTCAGCCTAATCCGGCCCAGTACCTCTAAGGGTGTACCGTCTGCCGTGTGAACTGCGGCGCTATACGCGTAGATTGGAACTCCAGCTCTTTCTACTCTACCTAGACAATCTTTGCCCAAGCAACTAACTGTGGCTCCGCTGTCCAAGAGCCCCTCAACTTCCTCATCGCCAATCTTAATACGCATGTATAGCCTGGTGTCTTCCCCCTCATACAATCGGGCTGCCGCTATTTCCTTCCTAAGCCTTTTTCGGTCTAAGTATCTGTTTCTTGCCCTTTCGACTTTCTTGCTAATCTTCCGGCTTTCGGGTATGCTAAAGATTCTATTTCGAGCTTTTTGATACTCCTCCATTCTACTACTCCAAGGTTTTAATTCTCTAATCTTACAACTATTCTTGAATTCATTATTTACTTCATTGCTTAAACTATTTTCACCTTCACCCTCATCTAAATCGATGATATCCTTATTCCTACTTAAAATAGTTATTTTGACGCTCTCCTCTTGCAATTCGGAGGAGACATTAACTACTAGGGGTTCGCAAAGTGCGGGCGCGTCTCCCCCTTCGTCGTGCCCGTCTGTCGGTTTCCCTTGCACCTAGGACAGTTTGGTTTTACCACATTCTCCAAACCACAACCATAGCAAAACAAACTCCTTGTGGTTGATCTGCAATCCATGAAACCGTGGCCCTTTTCTCTGCAATTCCAGCAGATATAATTGTTTTGCCTTGATATAGCTTCCACCTCAAGCTCAGCGTCTCTTTCTTCATATTCTAACTCACTCACTCGAGGAGCAAACTGTTGCCGATGCGCCATGGCCGCCTGCCTTTGGTTAGTTAGCAGAAGCTCTGCTTTGCGGCATTCCTCTCTAAAATGTTGTAGGCCAAACATGCGTATAGGGAAAACCAGGGCTGCTAATGATGATTTCAGATTCCCCTTCATCATTTCTACCAGCATTTGCTCTTGTAGAGGCTCTCGCTGCTGGTTCCGCAATCGTAGCACGGCGTTGTAAAAATCTTCGAACGACTCATGCGGTGCCTGTCGACGATCCATCATTTTCCGCTGCACGTCAAAATCGCTTTCGAATTTGCGGAACTGGCTGAGAAAGGCCTCTTTCAAATCAGGGAAGCTATTGATGCGTCCTAGTCTTCGCTGCATCCAGTACCAGTCTTCAGCAGGGCCATCCAAGAGCTGGGGAAACTTTACCAGCACTTCATCCCAATCACATGCAAAATCTTGACGGAGCTGCTCGAGCCGGAACATAAAATCTTCGGCCGTTATCGATTTTCCATCGAACTTCAGCCTCCATTTCTCTATGTCCACTTTCCTGGGGCTTGCGCGCCTTGGCGCGTGTGGATACTCAGGTGCTTGGAATCGACCGGGAGACATATGAGCTGCTGCTGGATGTGACTGGATTGGTGGCTGGCTATACCGGTAATCTCCACCATATTCCATTTCAGCTGCTGGTTGTCCTCGCTGGTGAGCTGAAAACACTGGCCATTGACTTTCTGCCGCTGTGCCATATTGGCGTTGTTGCCCTGGCTGGACGCTTTGTGGATGTGGCGTTATCTGACAGGCTTGCCTTGCATGACCTACAGGTGGTAGATGCGGTCTTTCTGTGTGGACTAACTGCGTTGCCGCCAGTCCGATTGGTTGTTGATCACTCGCCTGTATTTCTCGGTTCGCTCGCTGGTCAAAACCCTGCATGGTAGGACCTCGGGTTCCTTCCAATGTTTGATGGACCAACTGCGGAACTAACAACCGCAGCCTTTCATCCAAAAGCCTTACAAGCTCCATCTGCCCAACACCAATTGCCGAGTTTATAATTGCGTTGAGCTGCGCGTCTGCTTGGCTCTCTTGACCCACAGTGGCGTGCTCTTGACCAGTTCCTGCTTGGTCTCCCTGTTCTCGTCGTTCCCGCTGGATTGTTCGCGCTGTTATGCTGCTGAAATTCGGTGTTTCAGGAGTTGACTGACCCAAAGAAGAGCCAGAGGTGTTCGTTTCGGATGGAGCTGGAGTCGCCACCGCGGAAGTTACTATCATGGGAGCCATGGCTGTTGTGGTTGACACCGTTGCTGACGGGACCGTCGTGGTTATGGTTGTTGTTGTTGCCATCGCTTCACCGTTTGCAAGAGTAGTTGCGCTCGAATAACTATTCGCTCTTGTATCCACCATCTAATCCTAAATGTTACTTCAAAAATTACAATTAAATAAATTCTCTGCTTCTTTAAATTCCTACAGGTAATCGGATTACCAGATCCTGCAAAAACTATGTGTTACTAACAACAATTCAATTTATAAAGAAAAATGGTAGCTCCACCTCATATCATCCAGGACAAACAAAAAAACATGGTAGTATGTGCAAACAAACATAAAACAGAAATCTCCAAATAAATTCTGAATCTGTCTTCTTCTTATAGGTTAAAATCTCGGTATCAGGAAATTGAAAAGACTGGGTTTGTGTTTGCCAACAAACCAGCCTGTCGGCTAATCGGCGTGGAACAACGTCCCTACTTGCCGGACTCAACAGGAGAGACGGTCTATTGTCCTGAAGAGAGGACTGGCCAACACAAATTGGGCTATTGAAGTGCTATTGAATGAAATGGATGTTTCCTGTTCCATCCCTATGGCCACAAGGCTATGTCGAAGGCCATCCATACATACTGCCTACTACAGACTCAGTGTCGCACATAAGCAATGGGCAGGAAACTCTGTCACAATTATATCCTTCGCTTTCCTTGGGGCTTGCGACCAATGTTGTATTAAAACATTAACTGTCGAGACACACAAGTACACTCACAAAGGACACATCGTAACAGCCACTATATAAAAAATGAAACGGTCACCCGAATTCTCGGGCCCCATGTTGCGGGCGCCATTCTTGTCGTGCTCCCGAAGGAACCCTGCTTTGCTTGGAGGGGAGGAAATGAACTGACGGGCGCTGGCTGCTGGCGTTCGAGCACCGGCTGTGGCTCAGTCGAAAAGGGCGCGGTTCTTGCCAGTTCACCTCCTCCAAAGCAGGTGACAAAAAACAAAAATCAACCAGCTGATGGAGGGACACTGATACCTACACAACAACCATGAACAATACTAGACAGACACACACTACCATGTTGACACCACTTAGCATTCAGCTGGTGTCAGGACGCACCCTCCCCACCATGGTGCCCTCTTGCGTCATAATCTATGAGGACACCCCAAATACACCTGTTTGTCCTGGACCGGTAAGTTTGAGCTACCCTTTTTCTTACCTGCTTTTTAGCCTTCCATATTCATTAAATAATTAGAACAGGAAATACTTCGAAATAACGTTATAAACTTCAAGTTTTGGCTTTATTGCATTTCTGCTGTAACTAGAATCTAACAAATTTATAACTATGATTAAATAGGTAAGCGCAAATAAAAAAAAACAAAGAGGAAAACCAAATAAAGCAATTCTGAAATTCAATTTAAAAGAATGAGTTAATTCAAAATTTCATGTTTTAAATTCATAATTCGAAATGGATGCCGGAAAAATAAAAGGAAAATTTCTCAGTTTAACAATAATTTAATTCTTGCTTCTTCTTCCAGGAATATGGGTCATCGAGTCTTCCTCGGATCTGGCCTATGGATGGCTATTAATGTTGAAGCTGGTTTCGTCTAGCTTCGGTGCTTGCCTTGGAGCGTCGTCAACCCTGCTTGCCGTTTACCCTATTTCCTGTCCGTCCGTCTGATAATGGTAAGTATCATGTGGGTATAGTCTTATGTAGCTATTTCTTTAAATAAAAGTTATGTTCTTGCAGGATTTACTGGGGTCGTGCCTCTACAGAGCGGACATCAATGTGGGAGCAATGGCTCGTAAGTGTCTCTATGTAAAATACTTCCTGGCCTAGGGTGAGCTCATCCTAACACTGAAAGTTCGCCTCCTAAGTTCTGGCGATGTTTTAAATAAGAACCTGATGTCTGTTCTGTCTCAAACCTTAATTAATTACTGCTTTTCTTTTATATTAAACCTTTATTTTAAGAGTATGTGGTCCAGTATCTGTCTGTCCGTCCGTGCACGTCAATCGTATTGTCTTGTTTCAAGTATGGAAATGGGATTCGAAAGTGGGTACCTTGGGCGTTGTCGGCTGACCAACGCCGTGTTGCTATCGCCTGACTGGCTGATATTCCAACGTTGGGACAGTGGAGGTGGAGTTTATGTCTGGGTGAGTATTTATTGATTTTCTTTTATTTTATTCTTTGCAGGTAACTTTATTTTCTTTTCAGGTTAATCTTTCCCCCCTTTTTATTTTCAGGGATTACTTTCTTTTCAGGTTTTCAACGTTTCTTTGCAGGTTTTCTTTTGCAATTTAAAACAATTTTTAATAATTTTTAGTTATTTCATTTTTCTCACGAATTTCAGAGTTTTTCAATACTTTTTCTCAATATTTCCTTTTCAGATTTTTAAATCTTTTTGTTTCAGGTTTTAAATGTCTTCTTTTTCTTCTCTTAATGTTCGTTCAATTTGCCTTTAGATTTACAAAATTTTTTTAATTATTAGATTTCTTTCATTTCAGTTTCTTTTATTTCAAATTCACAATCATTTAACAATTTCCTTGTAGATTTAGCTGTCTTTGTTTGTAGATTATTGCCATTCTATTTAGCTTTAAGTTCATTACATTTTACTTTGCTTGTTTGGTAGCCCAGGCAAGATTATTAAATAAAAAAAACACTATTTCACCGCGGTTTCTCTGTCTTTTTATTTTTTTTTATTCTTGGGCTTTCACTCCACCTCCGGTAGCTTCGCTGTCCAAATCCAAAAAGAACGCTTCATCTTGGGGACTCTAGCCAGCTTGGCTTTGGTTGGTCTCCATCATGAAGTTGGTCTTCCAGCCGGCACCAACAAAACATATGGGGGCAGCCATAATAACAGGTTGGTGTCAGCTGGTTGTCTCCCTCTCCTTGATGAGGGCCAACCATAGCCAGTAGGTGTCGCTGGAGTAAGGCAAGTCACAACCAGGTGGCGCTGTAGTGCCATTATTCGGCGCACACCACAAATTACAGAAGGCTGAAACGGGCTATGGCATGGGTGTTCCGGTATGTGCAAAACATGAGGCGTAAAATCAAAGGTGAGGCGTTGTTCTTGTGTGATCTGTCCCTGGAAGAAGAAGAGAATGCCGTGTCTTATCTGTGCCGTCATGTGCAACGTCAACAATACGAAGACGAACTTGAGGACCTGAAAAAACAACACTCAGTGAGCCAAAGCAGCCAATTATTGTCGTTGAATCCCTTTGTTGGCCAAGATGGCTTAATTCGTGCGTCTGGGAGAATCCAAAATGCTGCCTTTTTGAATCTGGAAGCCAGGCAGCCCATAATTTTGCCGAAAAATCATCGGTTCACCAGGTTATTGGTTGAATTCTACCACAGAAAGTTCCTGCACATCAACACTGCCACTGCTATGAGCGAAATACGTCAAAAGTACTGAGTGCCATCACTGCGTCAACTATTAAATAGCATCCAGAGCCACTGTTCCGCCTGCAAACTTCGTCGAGCCAGGCCACGTCAACCCCAGATGTCTGCCTTACCGATGGAGAGGGTGACCCCATACGTTCGAGCCTTTACATACACAGGACTTGATTATTTTGGCCCAGTAAGTGTTGGAATCCGCCGTCAACGTGAGAAAAGGTGGGTTGCTCTTTTTACCTGCTTTACAACCCGTGCCATCCACCTGGAGATTGCCACAGACCTATCCAGCGATGCTTGCCTTATGTGTATCCGCAACTTCATTAATAGAAGAGGTGTCCCTGTATCCATAAGAAGCGACAACGGGACCAATTTTGTTGGCATAGCAAAGGAATTACAAGGTATTGATATGTTTTTGGATACTAATAGTCTCTCTTCAGGTTTGACGGCACTGGGCATCAAATGGATATTCAACACTCCGTTGAATCCAAGTGAAGGCGGCGTATGGGAACGGCTTGTGCAGTCCGTGAAGAAGGCATTGTACATCATGTTGAAGGAGCAGGCTCCAAAGCTCGAAACGCTCCAATCGTTTCTAATCGAAGCAGAGAACATCATCAATTCGAGACCCTTGACTCATCTACCTGTGACTCCCGAAGACCCGGAACCATTGACCCCGAATCATTTTCTGCTTGGGTGCACTAATTCAACCCAAACTCCGGCACCATATGAGCCCAGATTGATGTGTCTTCGAAAGCAGTGGCGTGTGGTGCAGAACTTAAAGAACGGCATGTGGCATCAATGGCTGCGTGAATATCTTCCTGAGCTGACGAGAAGGACGAAATGGTGTTTGCCATCACAACCGTTGGACGTGGGCTGCCTTGTTTTTATTTGTGACCCAGATCTTCCAAGAAGCCAATGGAAAAGAGGGCGTGTCATCGAGCTCCATCGCGGCAAAGATGGTGTAGCACGTTCAGCCGAAGTGCGCACAGATGTGGGTGTATACCGCCGTCCTGTTTCCAAGTTGGCCATACTAGACGTTGAAGACTCTGCTGGTGAAGGTGAAGCCTCCCCCTCTGGGTCAGTTCACGGGGGTGGGGATGTCGTTTGAGGGCAACCTTGCTCGACGGTAACCCTGTTGTTGCAAAATGCTGGTGCAACTGTCAGCAATGAAGTACAATGGCTGAAATATCCCAAGCCAATTTGCAACATATCTTCATTTTGTTTATTGTTTTTGTTTATTTTTAAGCCAATTTTTTGTATAAATAGGCCCTTCTGGCAAATACTTGTTCTTTTCTATTCGTATACCAAAAAAACATGTAAGTCGTGCTTTGCATTTTTTGTTGTAATTTTTATTGAACTTGTTAAAGTTTTAAAGTGTTAAATGTAAATTTTAACTTGAATCTTTATTTATTAATAGTGAATAAACAACACATTAACGTAACCTCACACCTTAAACACACACACACACATCAAATGTACAACCCTTATATTTAAAATACAAAACACATATCAAGCAAAATAAATATATCCAGCAGTTTCATCATTTCAAACATAAAGCCATACTTCAGTTTATTATTTTGGAAGGCCAACTGGTGTGAGACGTTTATTCATCGGTTCACGAAGAAAAGAAAAGCAACAATACTTGAATTTCAGTAAGACTCCTACACTCACATTTGTGTGTACACATGCTCATAAGCAGCTGATAAATTGTTTGATGCCGTATTATTTTTTATATGTAAATAGCAATATTTTGGTCAAAGAAACCAAAAAAATCAACCTTGTCAAACCACCGAAAGAACGATTTCGGAAATTTTTCCTTAAAAAAGAACGTAGTACCATCCTTAACAGGGTGACATAATAGGCATTGTTGAATTTTTTCTTGCAACTTCGCATGAAAATTTATGTTTTAATACCTCCATTTAACATGGGACAAAGTAATTTGCGAATAGAAGTTAATTACAGTACATATCAAGGTGGATTTAAAAAGGTGGTCTCACGCGAACAGCTGCTAACAGCCGGCCAGGTTTAACGGTATCAAGATACCCGATCCTTTTTCACATTCTCTTTGTTGTCATCTTCTCTTGCGTATTCTCAGCTCATGTACGCAAACGTATACACACACGCACACAAATTTCGTTGTGTTATTTGGCAAAACGTCGATCAGCTTGATGGCGGATTGCACCATATGATTTGAATTTGTTGTACAAATGAGACCACCTTTAACTGTTTCACCTTGAGTACATATATACTTTATTATCGAAAAATTATTAAATTTCGGCTAAAATTATGAATCGTTGTTTGTCGCCATCTTGTCTTGACTGCAACCGAAAATTTCTAGAGGTGCTTACTCAGCTTTAAACGTTTTTGTATGGCAAAATTGCTTTAACCCCGTTTACACAGCTCATTAAATCCAGATTTAAGGCTCTCGTCAGCTGATTTTATAAAGGGAAAACAGATGATCGAGCCATTTAATCCTGATTTAAAGAACAGTGTAAACGGGGTTCTTTATTAGAATCACATTTATGAACTCCGAGAAATATATATTTAAAATTAAAATTACCTAATTTGTTTGTTTTGTTGATATTTGTTTATTTCAAAAGTGTTTCAGTGCTGCCAACGTTACAGTACAAAGCATTTATTTATCAATGAAGCCTAGTACTGACTTCGACTTTTCACACGATCAACTGTTAACACGCACTATAAGAAAAAGGTGACAAAGATAATGCGAACACATTCCGTAAAAGAGGTACTGAGTTCTATCAAGGCGGATTTATAATGGTGGTCTCACGCGAACAGCTGTTAACAGCTGGCCAAGTTTGATTTTACTAAAATCAGATTTTTGTTTGCATTCTCTTTGTCATCTTCTTTCTCGCATATTCTCTGCTCACGTGTTGTGTGTGTTGACAAAACGTCGATCAGCTTGATTGCAAGATGGCGGATTGCGCCATATTATTTGTGGTTGTTGTACAAATGAGACCACCATTAATTGTTTCGCCATGGAGTTCTATGGGTAAATATTTAATCGCAATATCGCAATAATTTAATAGGCATTTTCGTTAAAAGCCCAGTACTAACTTCATTTGCTCGAAAGCTGTCTATCAATTGGTTGCGAAATATGTCGCATTCTAGTAGACGACCAAACACCAATAAAAGTCATGCAACAAAAGCATATACGTTTAAACAGAGTTGGTTGTGACCCAGTTCGGGAGCAATTGAATCGAAATTTGTGGTGGCGCCGCAACATGTCGCTGGTATTTTGCTCAAAGAACTCAGTACCATTTCTACGTAGTGTGTTCGCATTTTTTTAGTCACCATTATTTTATAGTGCTTTTTGACAGTTGTTCGGGCGAAAAATCGAAGTCAGTACTTAGCTTAAGCTAGCGAATCCGCCATACTGAAAAAAACTCCAAACATAAAAACCATATGTCATCAAGCTGATCAACGTTCGCCAACACACTCACAAGGCGGATTAATTAAAGTGGTCTCACGCAAAATGCTAAAAACAACCGGACGGTATTAAAATCTCAGTTCTGTGTTTAAATTCACAGCAAACCACTCCATTTTTTCACGTTCTCTTAGTATGTATTTCTTATTCTCTCATTTTATCTGTACACATACACACACGAACGCAAATTTCTTTGGTTGTGTTGAGAAAAATGCCATTTTTGGAATGACGTCTTGATGGCGGATTGCAACATATGATTTGTGGTTGTTGTACAAATGACACCACCTTTAAGCTCCTATTACGCGATCAGACATGATATAGGTACAACTCTGAAAGTTGTGTACATCGTGTGATACGTAAAAAATTTAATATGACAAATGGATTTTAGAATAAATATGCAACTTTTTCGCTTGAAACAAGCTTCTATTTCTACTTTATAGACATGTGTAGACACATGTCTATAATGTACAATACATATGAGAATACATGCCAGGTAATTGTTTCGCCATGATACACACATGCATTTTGCGTGGAGTTACATACGATACACACTCATTAAAAATGCAACTCTGCAAGCAGATCCCACAAAAGCTACGCGCAAAAGTAAAAGATTTTTCAACTTTGACGATTGAACTCGACCGTCATTCTGTGTTGCCATGCGACTAGTCTTCAAGGCGTCAAAGTTCAAAATTGTTTCACTTTTGCCTTCCACCTTAAGGCTGGAGTTACATACCACTTGACGCGTAAGCATTCAGTTGCGCCCTCATGCGTTCTTTGGGTTGAGTTGCATACCATGCTTTTTTTGCTGCACACGAATTTCCAACAATTAGCTTATTCATGTCATTTTCAAAATAAATTTCAATGGAAATAGACAATGATGTGGTAAAGTGTGATTATATTGTAATAAAAGAATTTCTCTAATTTACGGACTGCAGAACAATATTGAACAGTAAGCATATCGAAATCATATCTTTTGCGCCCTGAAATGCGTTCAAAGTTGAGAGTTGGTTAACTTTTTCTGTCAGGTGCTTGCGTTCATTTGTTTTGAAACTTATACAATAAGGATGGTATTACGTTTTTTGGGGGGAAAACTTCCCTAAATCGTTCTTTTGGTAGTTTGACAAGGTTACCACATTTGATTTTTTTTGGGTTTCTTTGGCCAACATTTTTCCATTTACATTAATATATATTCATTTACAGGTAGTGGCAGTTGCCCAACAACAAAATATTGAGTGCACTATCTGTCAAAATCAGTGATTAGTGCAACTCTGATTTTGTGTATGTTACTAGTTCGAGCCATTTTTCGTTGTTTGTGTGGTTATGGTTATCAACTATAATACACACTCAACCAAAACTCGTTGACAGATAGTGCTCTTCAAGAGAAAAAATTGTACTCAGCTGTTTACGGTACACTACCTGGTAATTATGTCATGATATACATATAAAAATTCATATGGTACCAACCAATTTATCAGCTGCTTTCGTACATGTTAACATACAAATGTTAGTGTGTGGACAGCACTCAAGTTTATATATGTTTTTCAATTTCAATCAAACACCACCCTTCGAAATTAATAAATAATGAAACAAAACTATTTAAAAAGAAACAACTCAATCAATCTGTACATAAATTTTCTGTAATAAAGAACGTAGCCTTTATATTTAAAAAATACTTTCTTATTTATGCGTTCACAAATATTTTTTTCCACCCAGAGTAAATACGTGTGAGCAACATCACTAACATTAACAAACACTCAGTTACAATTAGAAGCTTGGCGATCGGGTTAATCTTGCGTAAGAAATTATTTGTTGCACAGCGACTGTTGTTGTCCTTTCAATTGGCGTCCCGAAATGTTAAATTTCCCAAGATGAAAAAACAAGTTTCATGAAACGAACACATTTCGGCAAATTTTTCCATTTGTTTTTTATATGGAGTTTCAACGCGAAAACCGAAGTGATATAAAAACCGTCCTTGTTCGGATTGAGCTCTAGTCAAAATAGTCCTATTTAAGCCCTTTGTTAGCGGAACTCAAATTATCCTGCATCTGATAGTTATGCATCTGACACATTTGATGTGTGGTCCCAGGTTATAATCGAGACATACGTCGATGAAGTTGAAATCAGTCCCAGTCCAATTGAAGTTGAGCTAGCACTACCCTGGTCTACCATGGAAGATTAAAGACATTCACTTGGTAGCTATTTCACCGCTACAATAACCGAGAGAAAACTATTCAAACCTGCCAACTTTGTGGTTTTGTGGGTAAAGCCTCTGAAGCTGTTAGGAATTTAAAAATTTTTTCTTGCTTGACACTCAAAAATCAATAAACTTCGTTCTTATTGCTCTGATTGGTCCAGGCGTATTTAATAAGGTGGCCGCATCGACGAATTGCTACAGCAAAGCATCTTTTTTGGGGACTTGATATGTCAAAATTTGTAAGCAAAGCGAATAAAATTCTATTCGCCGTGACATTTCAAATTTTTGGCAAATTTGTTTCGACCAGAGCAAGATGTTTATTTATTTTTGAGTGTCAAGCAAGAAAAAACAAACTTAAAAATGATCAAAACTCCCATTAGCTTTAAAAGCACAAAACCATCAAGAAGGCATCGTTCACAAGGTTATTATCATAACTTAATTACCAGATAGTGTACCGTAAACAGCTGAGTAAAATTTTTACTCGCGAAGTCCACTATCTGCCAACGAGTTTTTGCTGTGTGTGTGAACCATACATACAAACATCGAAAATGGCGCGAAATACACAAAATCAGAGTTGCACTTATCACTGATTTTGACAGATAGTGGACTCAATATTTTGTTGTTGGGTAACTGCCTCTACCTGCAAATGAATATATCTTGCTTACAAGTGAAGCTGATGTTGAATACTGCAGAGCATAACATAATTACTAGGAAGTGTACCGTAAACAGGTGAGTACAATTTTTTCTGGCGAAGGCCACTATCTGTTAACGAGTTTTGACTGTGTGTGTGTTACAGTTGAAAAGTATAACGCACAAACAACGAAAAATTACGCAAACTAGTAACATTCTCAAAATCAGAGTTGCACGTACCACCGATTTTGACAGACATTTCAGTCAATATTTTGTTGTTGGGCAACTACCGCTACCTGTAAATGGATATACCTTGCTGCAGAGTAATTAGCATACTCCTAGCAAAGGGCTCAAAAAGGAAGATTTTGACTTTTTGAAGCTCTTGGATATGCGTGGGATTTTCAGGTCATTTGAAGAGGACAGTTAAAATATGTTGGCTACGAGGATGACATTGTCATTATAGTGTGTGGCCGTCTTCCGAAAGATAAAGTTTGTGATATTCACCAATATGTGATAATTTGGAGTGTTCATGGGATCTCTCCCAGATGGGATGAAACTACCGCACACATTGTAATGTCAGGACTTTGACGTCGCGCTGGACATATGAGTGATGTGGGGATGAGGATGAGCTATAGACGGTTGAGCACCAATTGTGGCATTGCCCAGAAATTGCGGGGCTAGGTGCAGGATTATGGCTAAACGAACACCTTTTTTAGGTCTAAATTCTTCAGGCACTTAGTCCTTTCGCCTTTCTTGACAACTATAGCCTTAAATGGCAGATTAGAGAAAACTCTCCAGTTCCCCTGGCCGCGGTTTTGTCATGCATGTTGGCTTCTTCTTCCACTGCGCTTTTTCAATCTTTTTTAAAGGGACCTAAGTTCCCTGGGTGAAGCTTATAGCGATTAAGGTTGTTAGACGCGTGCCATCATATTATCTAAGTTTAAGAATCATAACAGCAGTAAACACAAAAATCTAAAATATACTTTTTTACACTTTTTTCTAAAGCAAGCTAAAAGTAACAGCTGATAACTGACAGAAGAAAGAATGCAATTACAGAGTCACAAGCTGTGAAAAAATTTGTCAATGCCGACTATATGAAAAATCCGCATTACTTTTTGGGCAACCCAATATTTAAAAAATATTTATTTTGAAGCTCATATTTTTGTAAGGCGAATTCAAAAATGAGTTGACATATTAAGTTCTATCAGCTGGGTTGATGTGGACACCTGATAAATACGCCTTGGATTGGTCGCAGCAAATTTGCCAAAAATTTTAAAAGTCAAAAATTTTGACATATCAAGTTCCCAAAATAAGTTATGTTGTATCAATTCGTCGATGCGGCCACGTTATAAATACGCCTTGGGGGTGAGTTGAGTTGCAAACATTTGTTCTTATAGGGATGTTTCAACAATTTGTCAAATAAAAACAATGTCAAAAAAGAGCTAGTTATAACATCTCAATGAAAAATAGTGAAATTGAATAATATTGTGGGAACATTTTATAATTTTAAGGGATTATTGCAGCTCTCGTTAATTTGCAAACCGATTGAGATGAGTGGGAAAGAACCAGAAGGAAAGCCAACAACAACATCCCAAGGAGATGGTTCTGGTATTCGACAAATAAGGACTACGAGTGTATTTCGGGTGCTTAATTTTGAATTGTATACGAAACCAGTGAGTAGATTTTTTGTACGTTTAAAGTTTTAAAACCTTAATTGTTTTGTCCATTGTTATAGAATAAAATTATAATGGGTCTGGGTTTAGCAGCAATCACAGGAGTTTTCGGCTACATCACGTACATGAGAATGAAATATGAAAGTTTGGGATACTATGCTGCAGTACAAGAAGACGGCCGAGAAGTCTTCACAAAGAAAAAATCAAAATGGGATTAGGACAAAAAATTTCGAATGAATAGGCGCCAAACCTTTGAAATTATTTTTCCTTTTTGTTAATAAAATAACGATTATTAAATATGTTTAATAAAAGAAGTGCGGAACCTTCTAAATTTATTACATAGAATAACTGAAAAGCATAATTTCAAGAGCTGCTGCGATAACTTTAAAAGTACAGTTCACTTGTGATGACCACTTATAGGAAAACACCTCAGAAAGTAAAAGAATGTTTGAGATACTCTTACTCCGTAAAAACTTTCTCAATAATTTCCGAGATTGACGCTTCAATTGGTGCATTGGAAGACAATATTAAAGCATTTGTTCGTGAAATACCGGCCGAAATATTGGAAAGGGTATGCAAAAATTGGACTAAGCGGGCCATTTGAGGCGCAATCACGGTCAACATTTGCATGAAATAATCTTCAAACATAAATAAATATGAACCGTACTATCGTTTTAAATAAAGATTTTACGCATTTTTCTGAATTTGATGTGTTTTTTTAACTTTCCTGTAGCTTTGAAAAAAATCACCCTTTATAATTGCATCTATTTGTATAAAATTAGATCTATTTGGATACAATCTGATACAAATCTATCTCAAATTTGTCCCAGATATAGGCAGATCCAATCTATCTATTTGTTCTATCTTTGTTTATTTGTGGGTTTGTAAATTTGTTTGTTCCGTATAGACTCAAAAACGGCTGAACCGATTTCTTTGAAATTTTCACAGATTGTGGGGAGTGGAAGGAGCCGAATTTATAATTTATTGATATCGGAAGGGGTCTGATGATTTTTGATTCGAATGTTTATCAAACCGGCAGATGAAATTTTGCATCATCTACTACTAAACCGCCAAGAGGTTTGCCCTCACGGTTCGAAAGAATGCACCCGTTGGGACCGTTTATCAAAATGTGTTACATAGTCTTATTCAAGCTATGTCATTGCGCTTGTTGTAGCTGTGCGTGTTATGTTTCATCCATTTGTATGCTGGTTTCTGTTAAATATCTCATCCTGGAACTCTGCGACTAAGTTGGTGTTCGTCCAGAAGGTATCTGGTCCTTAGTCCAGTAGGTTATAATCGGAACATACATCCTGCTCGTCGGCGTCAATCCTGGCTCTGTAAGAGTTGAAGCGACTGCATCTGCCGGATCGCAATTGAGTCGGAACTACTCTGGTTTGCCGGGGAGGTCAATTTCTTCAGGTGCAATGGGAGGCGGTCGCTCTCCAAGGACTACATTCACACTGTAGCTATTTACCGTGTCTGCATGATATGTCGCTTCTCTCTTATAGCGCTAAACGTCACGCTCTAGATCTACCTTAAGGCTTCTGGGCGATGGATACCTATCCACAAGATGATGATTTAGATGGTCTCTGCAATAACAGCCCAAAAGGTATTGTTTAGGCAGCATGTGGTTATGTCTTCGCACGGGTAGGATCATTGTCTCCTGATGGAGGTGGTCCATATGATAACTGAGGAGACAGCCCGTAACAGTTCGAAGGGCGGCATTCTGACAGATCTGAAAATTATTCCACTGCGTGTCACAGACACCACACTGGCGCTGTATAACTTACCACAGGCCAATTGCTTTGTACGTGGTCAAAAAGGTTTCTTTTTCAGCACCCCAAATGCTGCCGGCAAGTGACTTGAGGACCTACGCACAGCATGAGTGTATGTAGTGAAAAATGTTGCTGAAGATTTGGTGGCAGATATCTTCAAATTTCTTGCAGCGAAATAAGAGGCAAGTTCATTGAGGTAGATGTTTAACCTATCGCAGATGTCATCAATAGGTGGGCCCGATGACACGATCGTACAATCGTCCGCACATAATATGATCTCTATGTCGTCTGGAGGGGCGAAATGAAGGATAGGTAGAGGTCAAACAGTGCCCGAAATATCACCCCGCCTTGGGAAACTCCCTGTTTCTCTCTGCGGTGCTTCGACTTCTTATCCCTTAATTCCCCAAATGGTAGGCGACCACACAGATTCACGACCCAGTGTTTCAGTCCAGGCTAGAGAGACGTATTGGCGAACTCATCAAATAGTTTGGCATGGCTGACCCTGTCGAATGCCATCTAGTGCCACGGTGACCGTTCACATGGCCTGGGCTGATGGCATGAAAAGCAGTTTTTGTGCTATGCAGCCTTCGAAATCTATGCGGATACTCGCCGAAGAGAAATTCTTCAAGGAAGCTCTGGAGGAGTATTCCCTCAAGCGTCTTGGCTTCAGCAGTGGGATCACTCTGCCATATTCCAGACATCGGGAACAAAAGGGTGATTTTTTAGCTATTATCGTTTTGACAACACTGGTTAATGGGTCGATTATGGATGGCAACCTTAGTTCAATTGCGTTGTCAGGCTGTATGTCCAATGGTAGCAAAGTTGTGGGGATAGTAAAAATATGACGTTAGGTATGGTGAATAATTTTTGAATAACCAAAGGGCGAGATCGGACCTCAATGTTCCAGCTTGTGTGGTGCATAAAACTATTCCATGTCGGATATTACCATGTTCATCTTTTAAAGCAATTTCATTACTTGATGTTCGCCCTAGAGCCTATAACTGACTTCATTCATAGCGAAAATACCTATTAAATTATTGCGAAATCCAGCTGGCTCTATTTTTTGCCAGAACACAAACACAAAAGTACTGAAGCAGAGTTGATTCGGCCCATTTCGCGAGCATTAAATTACATTTGCAATTAAAATTGTGTGAAATTTATTATGATGCAGCGACATGTCGCTACTACTTTGCTCATAGAACTCAGTACCATTTTTTTTAAGTGCGTTTTGACTGTTGTTCGTGTGAAAAGTCGAAGTCAGTACTAGGCTTAAGGTTATATTTAGAAATTGCCAGAATAGACTGGATAGACTGTTTCGGTAATACATATTCATAGCATAGATTATTTACTTTCGTTCCACCGAATTGTTTTGCTTTCCCGTAGCCAAATTATTTTCTCACATTTCTGCGTAAATCTTTAGTAACTATTACAGAACCAATAGTACATTATAGAAAATTCTGATCTGATAGTCCTATTTCAATTGTGTCTATTATTTTTCATTGCGGAAAAAGCTAAAAACGTTGTCTATTGATGTTCCAATTATGGGTCTAGTAGCAAAACAATGGCAATTTTCCAAATCAAATCATTCTATTATTGCATTCAGATCAACGATATTTGCTTAAAGAAAGTCCATATTTGAATCACCCATAGATTAGGTTAGGTTTTGGTGGCAGTTTGCCATCAGACTCACTTAGACGTTGTTGTTGTTGTTATACCACAGGAATAGAAGAAGGAAGATGTCTTCTAGTTCCTACCGTTGAACCATCCCGATCGCTTTAAATAGCCCAATAACTTGCGAATGTTCACATTCGCTAAATCAGACAGATTTTCAAAGAAATGAGAACCTAAAGTGGAACTCCTTCTAACTGCTAGTACGGGACACACACACAGAAGGTGTTCTACAGTCTCAGTACAGCAGTAGACCTCTTCAAGTCTAGATTAGGCCACATAGTTTTGGAATGCTCACAGCCCCCTCTTTGTGACCATCTATCATTCGTTGTCCTTCAGGCCTGGCCCTGAAAACTTAGCTTACATGTCGCTAGAGGCATACCCACAGATTCCAGTATCCCTGGAATGTGTAGGATAGTTCCTAGTCTCGCAAGCTCGTCCGCTTTACAATTTCCTGGGATATCTCTGTGACCCGGAACCCAGAACAAGTGAATTTTGAACTGTTAATCCTTCTTGTTGAGAGATCTGCGACAGTCGAGTGCGATTTTTGTGTTTAGAAATATGTTCTCCAGGGATTTAATGGCTGCCTGGCTGTCTGAGAGGATATTTATGCCAATCGTCGTAATGACATTATATCATGGCCATTCCACCACATCCTTATGTGAAAGGATCTCTGCTTGATACACACTGCAGTGGTCGAGTAACTTCTTCGATATGACCAGTTCTAGATGTTTAGAGTACCCCTCAAAGCCACCTGGTCGATAAGTTTGGAACCATCCGCATAGAAGTCAATGTAATTTCTGTTACCAGGGATGTCGTAGTTCCAATCTGTTCTATCAGGAATAGTGGTACAGTACTTTTCTAAAAGCGGCTCAGGTAGGGTGTAATCCACACTGCCTGGAACATCGGGTGTTGTATCAAGGATAACACAGTGTCCGTAGCCGCCACATGACCAATGAGAAAGCTGCCTTAACCTCCCGGCAGTGGTCGCAATTTGGGTAGCCACAATGTCTACAGGCATAAGTTCAAGCATTAAATTCAGTGCATCAGATGGTGTCGTCCTCAGTGCGGCTGTGATGCACAAACAAGCCATCCTTTGGATCCGGTTAGGTATTAAGTAGTAGGTGGGCTTTTAAAGGGACGTCCACCAGACCATAACACCATATAGCATAATAGGTCTGACAACTGCAGTATACACCCAATGCATGACACGCGGTCTAAACCCCCAACTTTTTCCAATGACTCTCTTGCAGGTGTATAGGGCAAGAGTTGCTTTTCTTGCCCTTTCCAAAATGTTGTATTTGAAGTTCAATTCCTGTCCAGCAAAACACCCAGGTATTTTGCGCTTTCTGTAAATGGAACATTCTCTCCATCCAAGCAAACAGGTTCCAGGTGTAGGCAACTTGTATCTCCTCCTGAAAAGAACTATCTCTGTCTTGCACGGATTTATACCTAGACCACTTTGCTGTTGCATGTAGAGCTTACTGAAGTATATCTCTTAGAGCGCTGGGAAACTTTCCCCTACCCGCAATTTCCATGTCATCAGCATACGCGACCACTTTTACGCCTTTTTCTTCCTCCAAAGTAGAGGAGACAGTACACCTCCTTGAGGTGTTCCTCTGTTGACCCATCTTTTTAGATCCACAGCTCCCAAGCCTGCCGTAATGCATCTTTAATAATTTTCTTAGTGTAGCGTTGATGTCTAGAAACTCCAACTCCCTTATGATTGACGTCGGTTTTACATTATTGAAAGCACCTTCAATGTCAAGAAATGCTAGCATTGTATATTCCTTGACAGCGAGAGAACCCTCTATGTACCCGACGATGTCGTGAAGGGATGTTTCAGTGGAATTGCAGTTACTATATGAATGCTGCTGCCGCGACAGGCGATCTCCAAGCATCTTTTAATGCATTATTTATTTAACTTGCGCTCTAGGAAGATATGAAAGTGAATAGGATATTATAAAAAAGCAATACAATATGATAAAAATATGTTTGGTATTTTTACGGTGGTTGGGGAATGGGAGGTGGAGTTGATGATCGTTCGCCCCGCAGACGATGCGGGTGAAAACAAGCTATGAGCAAAGGGCGGTTCGACGTTGAAGTCTCTGTTGCGATAGCCGATGACCCTGCAATACTAACTCTCTGATGCTTGGGTCCCCGAGAGCCAAATTTGGAAAATTGTGCGATTGAGTTGCGTGGTTTTAACAAATTGCTCATCCCCACAATCAGCCAAAATTGGTCTAATATATTCAATATCCCCTTTTATTACGCCACACATAAATGAGATAAAATGTATCATACCGTAGTCAAGTATAAAACAATCGTTTTACTTAAGTTTTTTTTATTGGCATACTTCCGATTCGAAGTTGTTGTTTCCATTACAATGTTAACACAGCCGCCAGGACTACTCAAAAATAGTCCCAAATTCCATTACCAGCAAAACACAAGACACCACAACGACTTCAAACACAAACTCTTTATCCACAACTTACCCAACAAACAAAATCAGCATTTCAAGGTTTTAATTAATTAATTAAATTTGATTTTTTTATTCTTAATTTACTTTTACAAACTAACTTTATGCGAGTATTCCGTGTTTTTTTATTTGCAGAGCAAACCCAAGGACGCCCACTCTGCAAACGTACCTATGTAACATCAATGTCATAATTACCAGGTAATGTACCGTAAACAGCTGAGTACAATTTTTTCTCGCGAAGTACACTATTTGTCAACGAGTTTTGGTTGTGTGTGTCTAAGTGATAAGCTCGTCTTCATCCCCGTGCTAATAACTGTCGCAAGAAGAAGTATGGACACACCAACAATTTGCGCCCTTAGAAGTAGATGAAGTACATTGTAAGTTGAAGACTATTATAATTCATGAAATAAAAAATGATACAAACATATTTGGTTAAATTAACAAAACAAAATCTTTGCTCATGTACTTGAAGGGTTACCTTACAATTTTGAAATCTTAAAATGCGTTTTCTGCAAAATCAATTTTTTGAGTTATGTACCCTTTAAAGACTTCAGCGTTATTTATGTATCTTTAGAAACAAACTCACCTTATTAGAGCAAATGAATATAATAGTTTTGTTGCGTTCAAGCTAACTTTCCCTGATTGATCACTTAAGGTTGATATGAAAGCAGACTTTTTTTTGTTTTTGTCAACCATTTGTCGCAGTTAGTTTTATCGAGTTTTCCATGTACAATAGAAGCGGATTTAATAAAGTGGTCTTATGCGAGCAGCTGTTAACAGCCGGCCAGGTTTGACAGTATTAGAATGTCAGATTTTTGTTTCGATTCTCTTTGTTGTTTTCTTCTTTCTCGCATATTTTCTGCTCATGTATGCACACGAATACACACAAGCTCACAAAAATTTCTTTACCTGTGTTAGCAAAACGTCGATCAGTTTGAAGCCAAGATGGAGGATTGCACCGTATGATTTGTGGTTGTTGTACAAATGAGATCACCTTTAATTGTTTCGCCATGGTTTGCAACTGACAATTTCGCACACTCAGCTTAACGGCTGATATTCTCTTCTAATTTCGGAATAGCCGCTGAAAATTTTAATTGTTTCGCGAGCGAAATCTGACTGCAATCAAACGTTTTTGTTTCCATACTGTTTTGTTTTCTCTATTTTATATACTTTTTCGCAAATAAATAAAGTAAAACGAACCACTGAAACCAATAAAACAAACAGAAATGATGCCAGCAATAGTTTGAAGTGTTGCCACTATAATATATTTTTGCTATTATCCTCACTTTAAGCAGAGAACTACTTTCCCCCTTCTTTTAGCCAATGTTTCGCCGACGCTTTTTTTATATGGAGTTTGACAGCATTCCGCCTGAAAAGCTGAACAGAATACTCAGCTTAAGCTGGGTATGTGCCTCTTGCGAAAATTTCGGTTGCAGCCAAGACATTTATGTCGCCACTGAAAAATAGTTGTGTAGAATACAAGACATTGGAGGCCACCGTAGCGCAGAGGTTAGCATGTCCGCATATGATGCTGAACGCATAGGTTCGAATCCTGGCGAGACCATCAGAAAAAATTTTCAGTGGTGGTTTTCCCCTCCTAATGCTGGCAACATTTGTGAGGTACTATGCCATGTAAAACTTTTCTCCAAAGAGATGTCGCACTGCGGCACGCCGTTCGGACTCGGCTATAAAAGGGAGGCCCCTCATCATTGAGCTTAAACTTGAATCGGACTGCACTCATTGATATGTGAGAAGTTTGCCCCTGTTCCTTAGTGGAATGTTCATGGGCAAAATTTGCATTTTAGAATTCAAGACATACATCGATTTATAATTTTGGCCGAATTTACCTGCGTGAATTTAACGACGTCGCTAACTTTCAATAACAAAATAACATCGACTTCTAGTTTTGAGCAAATTTTAAAATTTTTTGGTAAATAAAGTAAATGTGTCCTGTAATTAATCGTTTTTATTTGCAAATAACTTTATTTCATGTTGCATGGAGCTATTAAAACATACATTTCTATTTGTTTTTGCCAAAAATGACTATTATGTTACGCTGTTACGCAAAGAAAATTTCATTTGAGCTGCGTACCTGCAAACGAAATTTTCGGTAACGGTACCGGTAACGAAAATTTCGTTTAGGATATGTCAGTGCATTTCTTATGGTAACGAAAATTTCGCCAGAGATGCATACTGCTCTTAAGGCTGGAGCTACGTTCTTTTTTACGTTCTAATTTCCAAAAATCGTTCTTTCGGTAGTTTGACAAAGTTGATTTTTTTGGGTTTCTATGGCCAAAATATTGCCATTTACATATAAAAAAAATAATATGGCATCAAATAATTTATCAGCTGCTTACGAGCATGTGTGCACACAAATGTGGGTGTATGGGCCGTACTGAAATTCATGTATGTTTTTGTAATTCAACCAAAACCCACACCTTCGTAATTAATATATAATGAAACACAAAACAATTTAAAAAGAGACAAATGCAGAATTTATTTGTCAAAATAATTAGATTTTGTAGTGTTTTCACTGTTATAAGTTATATAAGCACTACTTTTCAAAAGACTTTGTCAGCATCGGCCACTTTTATCCAAATATTGTTGTTGTAATTGCAAACCAAAAGGACAACACATTCTTCCACAATTCTCATTATTTCGTACAGATTGATTGAGTTGCGTGTTGTGAAAGAAACATTTATTTTTCTTTCGAGTATATTTACTTATACTAAAAAAATACTTTCTTATGTATGCATCCACAAACACTATATTTTTTTTCCAACCAGTGTACATGCGATCTTGCAGTAACCCGCCCCGGAAAACATAGAACTACTATGAAAAACAAAAGAATAGTAAAAACGGACCCCCCCCAACGTTGACGACCTACGCAAACGAAAAAAGGACCATGATTTGCGGATCTGCAGCTGGAATGTCCGCACTCTTTATAGAGAAGGTGCATCATACGCGCTGGCGGATGTATTAGAGAAATACAAGGCAGATATAACCGCCTTACAGGAAGTGCGATGGACTGGGAATGGCTTCACTACAACACCAAACAGTGACGAACTATACTATAGCTGCCATAACACGAGGTATGAACTTGGCTGCGGATTTGTGGTTAGTCGGAGACTGAAACACCTAGTCTCCAGCTTTACTCCGGTGGATGAGAGGCTAGCCACGATCCGCATAAAAGCCAAATTCTTCAACATCAGCCTTATTTGTGCCCATGCCCCGACGGAAGACAAAGACGAGCAGACCAAGGATATTTTCTACGAGCGCCTAGAGAGAGAATATGACCGCTGCCCCGCCCATAATATTAAAATCGTTCTGAGAGATTTTAATGCGAAAATAGGGAAGGAAGACATTTTTGGTCCAACAGTCGGATAGTTTAGCCTCCACGAGATAACGTCCAGTAATGGGTTGAGGTTGATAGATTTCGCCGCGACAAAAAAATGGTAGTTAGTAGCACCAGATTTCAACATAAAAACATCCACAAAGCCACATGGCTGTCACCCGATCAAAACACGAGAAACCAAATTGATCACGTTGTGATAGATAGAAGGCATTCATCCAGCGTGTTAGATGTACGATCGATCCGTGGAGCGAATATATTGTAGATTCGGATTATTACCTTGTTGCAGCAAAGGTTCGGACCCATTTGAACATGGCGAGGAAAGTACGATCTGACACTGCACGGAAGCCCGACATTGAAAAGCTGCAGACACAACAAATGGCAGCGGCATACTCCACTCGACTGACCCAACTGCTTGATGAAAGCACTCCTTGTTCCGATGATATAATGGCGCAGTGGCAAACTATTGCCCACTCCATGGAAAATGCCGCGAAATCCGTACTTGGGAACCGGAAGCCTCCTCCAAAAAACCCATGGTACGACCAAGAGTGTCGAGATGCTGCTGAAGCCAAGAATGCGGCATATAGAGCAACCCTGCAATTAGTAGCAACGCGCAAGATGAAGGAGAGGTATCGGGAGAAAAGGAGAGAGGAGAAACGTCTATTCCGCAGAAAGAAAAAGCAAATGGAAAGACGTGAGTGCGAGCGAATTGAGATGTACAGGAGTCAGAATGAAGTCCGGAAATTCTACCAAAGAATTAAACACCAAACCGATGGCTTTGGTGCAGGCACATCCTCCTGCAGAGACAACGAAGGAAATCTGGTAACTGACACAGACAACATGCTGAGGATATGGAAAGAACATTTTACCCAACTGCTAGTGTCCGATGTTGGCGGCGAAGAGGATACCGCAGAACCAATCCCTGATGATGGTATAGAATGTTTACCTCCTAGTCAGAATGAGGTCCAAGTAGCAGTAACCCGACTAAAGAACAACAAGGCAGCAGGAGCCGACGGGTTACCCGCTGAACTATTTAAGACCGGAAGCGACACGCTGATAAGGCGTATGCATCAGCTTATCTGCGCAATCTGGCTAGAAGAACGTATACCCGATGATTGGAACCTCAGCATACTACGTCCCGTACACAAGAAAGGAGACAAGACGGAATGTGCCAACTACAGAGGAATAAGTCTCCTCCCCATCGCATACAAGATACTCTCGAGCGTACTGTGTGAAAGATTAAAACCTAAAGTCAATGAGATAATTGGGCCCTATCAATGCGGCTTTAGACCAGGTAAATCCACCCTAGACCAGATATCCACACTGCTCCAAATCCTGGAAAAGACCCGAGAAGGACAAATCAACACCTACCACCTCTTTGTTGACTACAAAGCCGCCTTCGATACTCCTTTACGTTCAAAGGTATTTCAAGCCATGTCTGAGTTTGGTATCCCTGCAAAATTAATAAGACTCTGCATGATGACACTTGCTGATACGCGTTCCTCAGTAATAATAGGAAAGAATCTCTCCGAATCATTTAATACCAAACGAGGTTTCAGACAAGGATCTTTAATATCCTGCTGGAGAAGATTATACGAGATGCAGAAGTGAATAGATATGGCACACCAATCACAAGAGAGCACATGCTACTCGCCTATGCCGACGATATCGATATCATAGGTCGGTCACCGGAAGTAGTAACTGCAGCCTTTGAAAGAATCGAAAGAGAGTCAGTGAAAATAGGTCTGGCAGTAAATGGAGATAAGACGAAATGGATGGTTTCCACTCCCAAAAAGCCTTGTACAACCGAGCAGATAAAGAACATGGAGAAAGTTGGGAACCACAACTTTGAGATAGTCAGTAACTTTATCTATCTCGGCACCGCCGTAACCGAAACGAATGACATCAGTTTTGAGATAAAGTGAAGAATAATACTGGCAAACAGATGCTACTTTGGAAGTAAGTAAGCAGTTTAGAAACAAGGCCACCTCTCGACAGACGAAGACTACACTTTACAAGACACTGATACCACCCGTGCTGTTATATGGTTCTGAAGCATGGGTACTTGTGAAAGCAGATGAGGCAGTGCTTGGAGTATTTGAGAGAAAGATTCTTCGTAAAATATATGGACCAGTTTGCGTTAACGGAGAATATAGGCGACGTATGAACCACGAGCTGTATGAGCTGTATGACGACGATAGCATAGTTACACGCATCAAAATACAACGGCTGCGTTGGCTAGGTCATGTTGTCAGAATGGATGAAGAAGCTCCAGCAAAGAAGTCTTTTAAAGGCAAACACGGTGGTACACGCAAAGCGGGAAGTCCAAAAGCCCGATGGAAAGATAAAGTTGTGGGAGACACCTCGAAACTTGGTGTCAGAGATTTTAGAATGAGCGCAGAAGATCGAGGCGCTTGGAACGCTATTCTACGTTCGGCTAGTGGAAGAAATATTCTTACATAGCCAATTTATGTAAAGAACATGTGAGCAACATCACTAACACTTACAAACACCCAGTTACAATTAGAAGTTTGACGATCGCGTTTATTTTGCGTAAGAAAATTACTTGTTGCACAGCGAAAATGGTTGTGTTTTCAATTGGCGTCCCGAAATGTAAATTTTCCCTAGATGAAAAAACAAGTTATGACGAATCGAACAAATTTCGGCAAATTTTTCCGTTTATTATTTTTATATGGAGTTTCACCGCCAAAACCGAATATAATACCGACCTTTAAACGGTAAATTTGGTGAGCCTGTTAGTTTTAGCAGTGGTCTAGAGGAACTTCAATCGGAAAAAGTACTGGACGTACTGGCAACTCGATTATTGTAAATATAACAATCATGAAAGAACATGGTATGAAGGTTTGCCGTTTCATATGTTGGTGTGATTCGACTACGGTAATAAATTAGATTGGTTCCAATAATCGAAGGTACAAACCTTTTGTAACCCACAAGATATTGGAAATTTTAGAATCAACTTGCCCAACCAATTCCGACAAGACTCAATGTAGCAGAAATAACAGATTTTTCAAGAAATAATCGCTGGTTCAATGGAACAAGTTTTTTGTACGACCATGAATCTGCTTGGCCGGAAGGAGCTTGGGATCGCATGGTACATCATCGCCCCATGAATACACGTTTCAGAGTTTCCTAATCGAAAAGGAAAATATAGTGAAATCTCGCCCTTTGACACATTTGCCATTGTCACATGAAGAAGAGCAGCCGCTTACGCCCAAACACTTTTTGCTTGGAGCTGCAAATACCGCTCAGACCCTTGCTACCCTAATAACCGACAAACCTTCTGTGCTAAGAACGCAATGACTCTTTTCTCGTCATCTACGAGATCATTTTTGGAAGCGCTGGATTAATAAATACTTGCTTACCTTGACTAGGCGAGCTAAATGGCGCAACTTTACGAGGGCTATTGCGATTGGTGACCTCGTGCTTTTTTGTGATACCGGCGTGTCCCGAAGGGAGTAGAAGCGGGGTCGTGTGGTGAAGGGGTTTGTAGGCAATGATGGCGTGATTCGTAGTGCAGATGTCGAGAAGAGTACAATAGTATTAAGGCTGTCACGTCGGGGTCACCAAAATGTCAATTCAAGAGGAGTAGTGGTTGTTAGTTTAAACGATGCGTCAAAACTATCACTATTTCCTTTCTTGAATTTCTGATTCTTTTCTCCTAGCACTTGTAACTAGTAGAAAAATGGGCAAGCAATAACACATGGGGTTGTTTTAATAGATTGCCAAATGGCCTTTATTTTGTTTGAGGTTATATACTCTTACAGTTAACAATGGGCTTAAAGACAAATGCTTATTAATACAAAAGTTATATCAAAACAAGTAAAAGCAAACTCAAGAACTAAATGCAGTTGTGCAGACGTATGCAGATTTAAATTGAGTTGATTGACTCTACGTATTTGCTATGCAAATGCATTTGCATAACTGCTGAGTTGCCGAAAATGGTCAATGACTCGATTTGTTCATTGACCTACATTGACGCATTTATTAATATGTTTATTTCAATTGACGGCATAAGTTTTGTTTTCTATGTTCTTAACAAAGGCGTCAAGTTTCCAAGCTCGCTATTCAAGATATGATGAAGTTAATATTGGTTAATTCACGGGGGATGTCGCTGATTGCTTCGTTTTTATTTTGTTTTGATTATTATATTTTTTATACAATGCCATTTGTTCCATGAGCCACCATAATTTTAAATATGAGTGTTTTTGCTTTATGTTCTTTTGTTCTTGTCAAGCCGTACGCATTTCAGTGTTTATTGCCCTTCCAATTTTAAAGCCGTTACTGGTTTATAACGAAGCAGAGGCTTCTTGTATTTTTACTTTTATTTTAAGTTTTTTAGTTTTTTTTTTTAATTTCGATCAATTTGTTAGGAACACACTGCGGTGATTAGTCAGTGATGCCTGATCTTTTGCGTGAAAAATTGTAAAAATTTTGATAAAAAATCGTCATATTTTTTTTAACGTCATAAAATTGTCACACCGGAAATTCATCTCTTTGATTTAAATTTCGCAATATGTGTAAAAGACCTGTGGTAGCTAAAATAATAAGGGCTGCGTTTGATTTACTATTACTTTAAATAAAACTATATATATTCTGATATTTATTATAAAGAGACAAAATTTCCATTAATTTAATTTTCCTTAAACACAAAATTACAATTAAATCTTTGCTAAAAATTTATCTATGGATAAGATTTCAGTGAAATCTGACTAAAGAGAAACTTTCAGAATGGTAGGATACTGGAATTCTAAAATGGAAATTTTATTGAAATTTCGATTTCTTCACGGAACTTTTTCCAATAACATAAGTATTTAATAAGGGCAGATAAAGAACAAATACAAATAATACAAAAACCGATTTAGTAGAAACACGACTGTACTACCAATATAGGTCTGATTACCTTCAAAGTAAAAAAAAAAACATAAAAGTCAAAACATAAAAGGATTTGAAGCAAAAATCGTCAATCGTCTAAAGTTAAAATTTCGGACAAAAAATTGTCAGAATGGCGTAAAATCGTCACGTCTGGCAGCCCTGTGAGTAGTTGTATGGCATTAAAGGTTTTTATTTTGTTTATCATGTTTTTTTGTAGCAGTAATTTCCTGCAGCTTCCTTCAATTCCGTATCATTCCTTTCCATTGATTGTTGTTCATGAAATAAAATCATCGTTTACACTCTGGAAAACTATTTTAATGGAGCTTATTTTGTGGAACATTATTCGCCACTTGCAAAGGCACGTCGCTGTCAACGACAGGTCCAGACCAACCCCAAAAACATTTTTGGTTTTGTCGTTTTTTCGCTAAGTCGCTTGAATTGCTAGATCTTGGAATCGTCTGCCTTATGAACTGCGTATTTTCTCTCATTCCAATAATGTCTTTCGTTTAAAACTTCTACGATACTCATATACTGCCTCTGAAACCTAAAAGGGCGCACTACGTGAAAAAATTTCGGAAATCCGTTTTCTCACTTATTAAAACAAAGATGCCCCATTGGAATCTTTAGTGATTTTGGCGATTAAAACCGCTTTTTTAAAGTAAAAATGCACTTGGCAGCATTGGTAACTGTCAAATAAACATACAGTTCATTAATTATCACAAAATAAATAAATCTGCTAAGCAATAATGAAACGGAATAGCTGAAATGGTATGTATTTAAAAAACATGATTCTCACATAAGATCTAAAAGGGCGCACTACGTGAAAAAATTTCGGAAATCCGTTTTCTCACTTATTAAAACAAAGATGCCCCATTGGAATCTTTAGTGATTTTGGCGATTAAAACCGCTTTTTTTAAGTAAAAATGCACTTGGCAGCATTGGTAACTGTCAAATAAACATACGGTTCATTAATTATCACAAAATAAATAAATCTGCTAAGCAATAATGAAACGGAATAGCTGAAATGGTATGTATTTAAAAAACATGATTCTCACATAAGATCTGATGGTTTTTATATTAAGATGCCTGTTGCTGAAGTCCATGGCGAAACAATTAAATTAATTAATTAAACATTTGTACAACAACTACAAATCATATGGTGCAATTCGCCATCTTACCATCAAGCTGATTGACGTTTTGCCAACACAGGTAAAGAAATTTGTGCGCTTGTGTGTACACGTATGCATACATGAGCAGAGATTATGCGAGAAGGAAGATAACAACAAAGAGAATCGAAACAAAAATCTGACATCCTGATCTCTGAGACATGGTTTCAACCACATTATGGGAATAGACTGGTATCCGTAGATGGTTACAGGTTTTTAAGATCCGATCGGGATGGCAGGGGTGGTGGAGTTGCTATCTATATAAAACATGACATAGATTTTAGACCCATTGCTTCGTCTAGTTCAACAGACAAAGTTGAATATATTTTTGCCGAACTTCACTGTTTGCGTAAAAAAATTCTGGTTGGGGTTGTATACCGTCCGAACAAAAGAGTGCAATATGATGACATGGTGAAGAGACTTGAGGATATAAACAGTCATTATAATGATATTATAGTCACTGGTGACTTTAATAGTAATGTGTTTGAAGAGATACATTTAACGGGGAGCATGCAATCAATAGGGTTGCATGTTGTTAATTCCAATACTGCCACACACTATACAACGACAACAGAGACTCTTATTGACTTGTTCTTCGTAAGTCCCAAGACTGATGTGAAGTTATATTATCAATTATCGGCACCACTATTTTCAAAACATGATTTATGTTTTTTGACTTACGGCGTTCCAATGGAATATACAAGTATAACATATACGCACAGAGACTATAGAAACGTTGATTATAACTTACTACTTTGTGAAATTGGCACCGTTGAGTGACAGGAACTTTATGGCATGTCTTGCGTAGATGAACAGACTGCATTTCTTCAGCGTAATGTGAGTCAGATTTTCGACAAATGTGTTCCGATGAAGACCCGAACTGTTTTTTCGAATGGGAATCAGTGGTTTGATAATGAAATTAAAGTATTGATACGTAAAAGAGATTGTGCCTACTCTCGATGGAAGCGTTTTAGAACACCTGAACTCTTTAATGATTACAAGCGTGCGAGGAATCAGACCACTTCTTGTATAAAGACGAAGAAAATAGCTTTTTTTAGTCGTAAATTTCAAGAGGCATTGAACACGAAAGATACTTGGAGACATATTAAGTCAATTGGAATAGGAAGTGATAATGCATCAATGGATAGACATGTTGATTTAGATGAGATTAATAGGAGTTTCTTGAACATATATTTTCTTGAGCCAAACGTACATTTCTACGACAGTGACTTTAGTAACGTAAACCATAGTAGTAACAACACCTCACCAGACCTACGTTTTGAACAAAGCGATATCGTTCGCGCTGTAGAATCGATTAAGTCTAATGCCATTGGTTCTGATGGTATTGACCCAAAATTTTTTTAGTATAATTCTACCCTTTATTCTTGCGTATATGTGCCATCTTTTTAACAATATTATTTTAAGGAGTTGCTATCCACAGTCTTGGAAACGGGCAAGGATAGTCCCAATTTAGGCCAATAGACTTCCATAGGTCTTTAAGATATTTGAGACTCTAGTCAACCGGAAAATATCAGAATATATTGCGAATAATTCGCTGCTAACAGATTTTCAATCTGGTTTCCGGCCAAAGCACAGTTGCACTACTGCACTTTTGAAAGTAGTTGAGGATGTAAGGAGTGATATTGACAGCGATAAAGATACCTTTCTTGTTCTTTTAAATGATTCGAAAGCATTTGATTCCGTTGATCCCAATATACTTTGCCTCAAACTGAAACATTTATTTAAATTTTCTGAAAGAACAACGGATCTTATATATTCCTATCTTTCGAATAGAAGCCAATCGGTATGTGTTGATAGCCGGTGTTCTAGTTATCTTCCAGTCTCAAGAGGTGTTCCACAGGGGTCTGTATTGGGCCCACTCCTTTTTTCCTTATATAGCAATGACCTTCCTGGACAGTTGTGCAACTGTGGTATTCATATGTATGCCGACGACGTACAGCTGTATATGAGCTCCTTGCCGGAGAGGCTGATCGATGGCGTACTTCGACTTAATAATGACTTGGATAGGATAAACACATGGGCAAATGCCAACGGACTACTTTTAAATCCAACAAAGTCAAAGTGCCTTGTAATTGGTAAGAATCGGGTGACAATGCCGCAATGTGGCATTTGCTGGAGCCCC
This sequence comes from Stomoxys calcitrans, assembly GCF_963082655.1. NCBI lineage: Eukaryota > Metazoa > Arthropoda > Insecta > Diptera > Muscidae > Stomoxys > Stomoxys calcitrans. The sequence goes on from NC_081552.1 coordinate 101,130,299, forward strand.
AATTGAGATTGTTTCATCTGCAAGAAACCTTGGTTTGGAGTTTGATGATAGACTTTCATAGAAGAATCATGTCAGTATGACAGTGGGCAGTATACCCCTTTGTCAATAAGAATGCTTTTGGCTAGGACATTTATTCTGCCGAAACTATTATACTCTTGCGAGGTTTTTACGGTTGTGATGTTACTCATAGGAATAAATTGCACGTAGCCTTTAACGATGTCGTAAGATACATTTTTAGTTTGCGTAGAAGAGACCGGGTATCTGACTTTGCCAGACAAGTATATAGTGTCTCTTTTAACTCGTTCCTTAAGATACGCTCGTTGCAAATGATCCACAAGATAATTTATACCAATGAACCGTCCTATCTGGCTTCTGTATTGCGTTTTGCCAACTCTACAAGAGGTAAACAAGTAATACAAATACGTCTTCAATATCTTGTATCTGAACAACAGTTCTTTGTTAATGCTATACGTTTCTGGAATAATATTCCCAATAGTATTCAAATTATAAGTAATGAACGACGGTTCAAATTTTTGATTTATAATCATTTTAATTAATTATTTGTTTTTTATAACTATTTATTAATTTATTTTATCTGTAACTTTTCTTTAAAGTTTCTTTTTCTTTAATTAACTAACCCACGCTTTATACAAGACACTGTCTTTTGTATGGGTTTTATCATAATAAAATACAAATACTGCCGAACCTAGCCGGCTGTTAAAAGCTGCTCGCGTGAGACCACCTTATTTAATCCGCTATGTTTGCAACCAAGACATTTATGTCGCCACTTAAAAATAGTTGTGTAGAATGCAGGACAAACATCGATTTATAATTTTGGGCGAATTTGTCTGCGTGAAGTTAACGAGTCGCTAATTTTCGATATCAAAAAAAGTTTCTTATTCACTGGGTGACACAAAGTGACTAAAAACTCAACATGTATGAAAATTGTTAACCGTTTTAACTGTCGTCACCAGAATATTAAGTGAAAGTTAACCACTTCCAGTCAGGAGGACAGGAACGGATTTCGAACAAAAAGGGGAGGTCATTATCATCATTTTGGTATATGACATATATCCTAAAACTGTTTTTTTGTTCAACAAGCCTTTCAGATTACCGTTTCGTAACTGGAGAGCAGGACACAAATTCCAGTCTGGAGTCAATAAAAGAATTACGTACAAAAAAGTGTATACACCAAATGAAAGTGAAGGTCATTGGCTTTATTTTAGTACATCGCACATATCCCAGAACTGCGTTTCTGGAGTCTATAAATGGACTTCCTTCAAAAAAGTGCGCACACAAAATGAAGGCCATTGGCATCATTTAGGTATACCGCACATATACCATAACAGTTTTGTGTGGAACAATTCTTCCAGATTATCCTCCCAATCTGGAGGGCAGGACACAAAATCCAGTCTGGAGTCCATAAAAGAAATTCGTACAAAAAAGTGTCAATACCAAATGAAAGATGAGGTCTCTACCTTTAGTTTGGAATTCCGTATATATATTAGAACTGTTTTTTTTTTAACAAACTTTCGAGATTTCCGTTTCAAGCTGGAGGGCAGGAGGCAAAAGCCAGTCTGGGGTCTAAAAATAGACTTCGTGAAAAAAAGTGCGCACACTAAATGAAAGTGGAGGTCACTACCTTCAGTTTGGTATACCGCATATATTCCAGAACTGCTTTTTATTGAACAAAGTTTCCAGATTTCCGTTTCAAACTTGCAGTGGCGCATGTCGATGTATCCAATACTAATATTATATATTGAAACGGAACGTCTGCTTTAAATGGTTGGACAATACTGAATTTTTATTCCACCTCCAAAGTATGTAAGCATACAATGCTTGCTAAACCAATTTGTGTGGTAATGTTTTGGTTCTTGTTTTTCTCTCGTTGGAACATATTTGTAGCTGATGTTTATAGGTTGGAATCGACTGGACGATAAATCGCCAGCCGATAGAGCTTAGAACTATCCCATGGCGAAACCATTAAAGGTGGTTTCATTTGTACAACAACCACAAATCATTCTCAACAAAGAGAATGCAACAAAAATCTGTCATCTTAATACCGCCAAACCTGGCAGGCTGTTAATGGCTGTTCGCGTGAGACCACCCCTTTTAATCCGCCTTGTGAACTATTCAAGATATATTCATTTGCAGCTAGTGGCAGTTGCCTAATAACATGGCTTCACCATGATACCTACTTCACGCACTAGGTATCCCAACATCGGTACCTGTACTTACCTCTAACAGGTTCCCTACCACCTTCCTGAATTAATCTAAGCCAACATCACTATTAAACCTTTCTAAAACATTAAAAACTAAGGTATTTATTTCCTTGGCATCTGAATACATTCAAATGAACAACTATAAAAGAAATCAGATTTTGAAATTGTCAGAAAAAGAAATAAAGATAAGAACAGAACGATTCAAAGGAAAAAAGGACAATTTGATTTTAAAACTTAAGAAACCCCAAAATAGTATGCTCAAGTATACTATTCTGGGGTTTCTTGTCACTACCTGTAAATGCATAGTATATATATACAGGTAGTGACAGTTGCCCAACAACAAAATATTGAGTGCACTTTCTGTCAAAATCAGTGATTAGTGCAACACTAATTTTGAGTATGTTACTAGTTCGCGCCATTTTTCGTTGTTTGTGTATTGTATGGTTTTAATTACAATGCACACATACAACCAAAACTCGTTGACAGATAGTGTACTTCACGAGAAAAAATTGTACCCAGCTAAAAATGGTGATGGATTTGCCTCCTTTTCTGGAATAACTGAAAAAATTTCGGAAATCCGTTTTTTCACTTATTAAAACAGAGATGCCCCATTGGAAACTTTAGTGATTTTGGCTGCTAAACAATAATGAAACGGAATAGCTAAAATGGTATGTATTAAAAAAAACATGATTTTCACATAAGATCCGATGGTTTTCATATTAAGATGCTTGTTGCTGAAGTCCATGGCGAAACAATTAAAGGTGGTCTCATTTGTACAACAACTAAAAATCATATGGTGCAATTCGCCATCTTACCATCAAGCTGATCGACGTTTTGCCAACACAGGTAAAGAAATTTGTGCGCTTGTGTGTACACGTATGCATACATGAGCAGAGATTATGCGAGAAGGAAGATAACAAAAAAGAGAATCGAAACAAAAATCTGACATCTTAATACTGCCGAACCACCTTATTTAATCCGCCATGGTTGCAACCAAGACATTTATTTCGCCACTTAAAAATAGTTGTAAAGAATACAAGACAAACATCGATTTATACTTTTGGACGAATTTACCTGCGTGAAGTTAACGAGTCGCTAATTTTCGATAACAAAAAAATTTCTTATTCACTGGGTTACACAAAGTTACAAAAAGTCAAAATGCATGAAAATTGTTAACCGCTTTTACTGCCGTCCCCAGAATATTAAACGAAAGTTAACCACTTCCAGTCAGGAGGACAGGAACGGATTTGGAACAAAAAGGGGAGGTCATTACCATCATTTTGGTATATGACACATATCCTAAAACTGTTTTTTTTTTGTTGAACAAACCTTCCAGATTTCCGTTTCGAAACTGGAGAGCAGGACACAAATTCCAGTCTGGAGTCCATAAAAGAATTACGTACAAAAAAGTGTATACACCAAATGAAAGTGAAGGTCATTGGCTTCATTTCAGTACATCGCACATATCCCAGAACTGGGTTTTGTTGAACAATACTTCCAGATTTCCGTTTCAAACCGGAGGACACAAAATCCAGTCTGGAATCCATAAAAGAAATTCGTACAAAAAAGTGTCAATACCAAATTATAGATGAGGTCATTGCCTTTAGTTTGGAATTCCGTATATGAATTAGAACTGTTTTTTTTAAGTAAGCATACAATTCTTGCTAAACCAATTTGTGTGGTAATGTTTTGGTTCTTGTTGTTCTCTCGTTGGAAAATATTTGGAGCTGATGTTTATAGGTTGAAATCGGCTGGACAATAAATCGCCAGCCGATATAGCTTAAAACTATCCCATGGCGAAACCTTTAAAGGTGGTCTCATTTGTACAACATCCACAAATCATATGGTGTAATACGCCATCTTGCCATCAACCTGATCGACGTTTTGCCAACACATTCAAAGAAATTTGTGTGTGTGTGAGTATACGTGTTTGTACACGAGAAGAGAATATCTGAGGAAGAAGATAACAACAAAGACAATGCAAACAAAAATCTGTCACCCTAATGCCGTCAAACCTAGCCGGCTGTTAGCAGCTGTTTGCGTGAGACCACCTTTTTAAATTCGCCTTGGAACTATCCAAGATATATTCATTTACAGGTAGTGGCAGTTGCCCAACAACAAAATATTGAGTGCACTATCTTTCATGATCAGAGATTAGTGCAGCACTTATTTTGAGTACGTTACTAGTTCGCGCCATTTTTCGTTGTTTGTGTGTGTTATGATTCTTAACTTAATGCACACACACAACCAAAACTCGTTGAGAGATAGTGCACTTCGCGGGCAAAAATTTGGTTTGGTTTACGGTACACTACTTGGTATTATGTCATGGAACTTTCCATGGCGAAAAAATAAAAGGTGGTCTCATTTGTACAACAACCACAAATCATTTTCAACAAAGAGAATGCAAACAAAAATCTGTTAACTTAATACCGTCAAACCTGGCAGGTTTGACGGTATTAAGATGACAGAAATAACCTAAGTTAACCTAAGCCAACATCACTATTTAAACTTTCTCAAACGTTATAAACGAAGGTATTTATTTTCTTGGCATCTGAATACATTCAATGACCAACTATAAAAGGAATCAGATTTTAAAATTGTCAGAAAAAGAAATAAAGATAAGAACAGAACGATTCAAAAGAACAATTTGAATTTAAAACTCAAGAGAACAAAACATTAAAGAGTTTAAATCAAGAAACCCCAAAATAGTATGCTCAAAAGAGACTAGTATATATTCATTTACAGGTAGTAACAGTTGCCCAACAACAAAATATTGAGTGCACTTTCTGTCAAAATCAGTGATTAGTGCAACACTAATTTTGAGTATGTTACTTGTTCGCGCCATTTTTCGTTGTTTGTGTGTTGTATGGTTCTTAATTACAATGCACACACACAACCAAAACTCGTTGACAGATAGTGTACTTCGCGAGAAAAAATTGTACCCATCTAAAATGGTGATGGGTCTGCCTCTTCTTCTGGAATAACTGGATTTCGGGCTCAGTAGATGGTGGCACCGGCTCAGCAGTCGTAGCTGTAACCTATTGATCCGTCTGTCAGTATATGTCCGCCGGTTTATTGTTAATTGTATGTATCTTTCCTTTCTTTTTGTGTGACTATATTTGTGTTAGTTATTTTGTATATGTATTTTTTTTAATGAAGTGGCGATGAAATAATTATTTTCTTTCCCTTTTCTTTTCAGAGACAGCACAATCGGCCTATGTTAATGGGTCATAACCAAGGCATAATTACCAGGTAGTATACCGTAAACAGCTAAGTAAAATTTTTTCTCGCCAAATAGTGCTCTCAATATTTTGTTGCTGGGCAACTGCCACTACCTGTCAATTAATATATCTTGGTCATAACCTACTTTTTAACTAAAGCTACGTAAGCTGAGCTGAAACTAAGATGCCTTGGGCACCTTTTCTAAGACAGATAAAAAGGTAAATTTTATGTAAACTAAACTCAAAATTGTCCTACCACTACCCACTATTAATAATAAATATTGTTATTTTGCATTTCTTTACAGATATAGGCGGAAACAAGAAGAAGTCCGTCGAGAGTTCGTCTGTCCAATGTTACATGTGCAATAATAGCCCGCATAAGGTTTTCATTACCTGGGCATGTTGGTGGGAGCATGCCAGTTCTCTGCGCCTCCCACGGTGATTGAAGCGGTGATGATGGCTGGACGTGACCGATAAGGTAGGTTTATATATGTAGTTTCAATCTTGGTTGTAATTTTGCGGTTTTGTTTAGTTTGTAAGTTAGCAATTTTATTTATTATAAGTTTGTGGATTTATTTAGCTTGTAAGTGTTTAGATCGTTTATTTTCCTTTGCAGGTCATTTAGCATGTAAGCTATCTTAGCTTTTAAGATTGTAGTCTATTGTTTTATAGGTGTCACTTTCCCTTGTTCAGATCACAAATTCAGGTTTTAATGCTTATTTCTGTCACACAATTAATATTTTCTTCTTTCTTTTTCTTTACAAGGGATATTTAGGTCGCACTACAATGCATATGCCTAGTATCGGTTCAACAAAAAAGACATGATTTTACTCGACTCCACACGTCCAACCAGCTTCAATCTTCAAATCCAACAGAGCAAAAGAAGCCAGGGTATCTTGCCATTTTTTCATAAATCCCCTAATGGCCTCTTTCCCTTTTTTCTTTTTCTCCTTGATATTTAGCCCCAAGCGTTGCCCACCAAAAATTATTAAAAACCAATCACGAAAGTGACAAATAAGATCGTAAGGGGGATATTCAATGTCAAAGACGCGCACATAACAAACCTAACTATCCTGCCGGTATCCTATCAAATGATGCAATGGAAAAAGTGCAATTTCTTGCCGTGTATAAAGGTTCCAAAATCTGGCTGTCTTCGAAACGGCATCCCTAAAAGGTGTTCCAAACTGCCATCCCTATCTACATCAATTATTCTCTTAATTCACGGAATTCGTCGTTCAATAGGCAGAATTCATTATTTAATTACCTCCACTTTCAGAAAACTGTCATTTACACAAACTGAACTCTACGGTCTGAATTTCATTGGGAGCGGTGTCTATAACACCCTAACGCATACCACGCTGTAGCGAATACAATAATACGCTGATTTTGACAACCGAAAAATCTCCATCCTTACGTGGGTCCATCCCTTTATCGCATATGGTGACATGTGGGCCTCCCTAAAATATCCGACATATGTGCACGTAGCTAGGGTCTGAACGGGTTATATTAACTCGGGGTGAATGAAATAGTCAGCCAAAGTGTAAAAAGAGTAAGAATAAATAAAATAAAATCAAAATTGCAATTGAAAATTGTAAAATATTGCCAGAATTGATTGTGTATGACAGTGATTTCCAGCCATTACAACCAAAGGAATTTGCCAGGTTCCCGCTGCAAGAAAACAACCACTGCCATCAAATAATTTGGGTCAAGCCGTTCTTATGTGATGAGTGATCTACAGCCCTGTGTTGTCAATTAATTTGCCTATTCATTGTTAAAAAAACAGTGCCGTCATAGTTGTTTTATGTTTAAAGTCGTTTTTGTGTTCTTTGTTTTTCACATTTGATCTTTTATTGTCACAAGCCACCGAAACGCAGCAGAGAAGTAAACGATCAAGTTAAAGCCCCAGCCCGTTTTGACGCATACTTGATCGATATGACTCTTCAGCATTCACCATTAAATCACCAAAACTTCTTCAGCAGGCGCCGCTTCTACCAACGAGACACATCTATGCACGCCATCAATCCAAGAACACCTAAACTTTACAGATCAGCAGCGCACATAAAAGCCAGCATTGACCTCTGCCTGTGACGTCCGTACAGCAGCCGAAAAACAACCCTTACAAAAGCCAACAACAGTCAACGAAGCGGGTGAGTTACAAAGCAAATGCACGAAATGCAACAAAATATGTTACAAATGCAGACAATGCTGCAAACTGCAACAATTGCAGTTGCAACAGACTCAAATGCAGCAGTTAAGAAAAGACATGGTTGAGGCACTAACATCAAAACACGCGAAGCTGTCCGTCCAGAATCCTCAAACATCATTGCAGCAGCCACCAGCCAGTAATCGGACATTGGAGCCATCAAGTATATCACAAACCATATCACAGCTGCCACCACAACAAACCGCCATACCGCCGCCGTCACAATAATACGCCACACAGTCGCACCAGTTAGTCCAGCCAAAGCAAGTAACGCAACAGGAAATTCCAAGACAATTTCGTCAACCATGTACTGTCTAGCTTATGAACCAGGACATGAATTCCCAAATAGTGTTTTAAACACACTAAACCCTTATATTAATTTGTCACAAAAGAAAATTTACCCCCTTCCAATATTTTCAGGATTGCCCGAGGAATGACAAACTTTCTCCTAAGCATTTTACAGTAACACCGATGAATTTCTTTACAATAATCTGCACAATATAATGCGCCTGAGGAAATCCATTAAAGGCAATGCTCGTGAAGCTGTGGAATATTATTGGGAAGCTCTGCCAATTTTGAATGAATAATTTAAGGGAAACCTTCGGCAGACCGGAACAACTCATCAAAAGCCTGATTGATAAGGTCCGTAAAATTCCCCCTTTGGTCAATGATAATTTGGAGGCAATAGTAAGTTTCGCCAATAAGATGACAACCATGGCTACGTTCTTAAAAAACGCTCGTGGAGAACATCATCTTTATAATCCATTTTTGTTAAGTGAGTTGGTTGCCAAACTACAGATTAATGGACAAATGGAATGGGGTGAGAAATGTCGGTTTTTAAAAGAAGCTCCTAACATCGTCCACGATACCTCGTCGCCACAACCAAACCGAAAGTTCGCATGTGTCACCGTTAAAAAGTGTATTGTCTGCAAGGGACTCTGCACGTCAATCAAAAAGTGTAAACACTTTCTGGAAATGTCTTGCGACGAAAAATGGAAAAGGTATACAAAACCACGTGAAAAAATGAGTGTTTGAAATATCACAACAATTTGCTTTATAACGATGTTGCGGACACTGACAAAAACGGTAAGAGTTATGTAAATCCAGCACTATCACAAGAGCCCGAGCTGAGAAATTGTCATGCCCTATGTGAAACCGGCAACATTTTGTTCCAAATATTGCCCATCCCAATATATGAAAAATATTAAATTATTTCTACTTATGGTTTTATAGATGACTGCGCAAATGTATCCATGCTCGATTTTTCAGTGATTTAAAAGAACTTGAAAAATAAAAGAATAAAAGAAAAAGCGAAAAGCTTAAAGAAAGTAAAGTTGTAAAAACCTGTAAAAGAAAAAGAAACATTTATTAAAGAAGAAAACATTGAAAAGAAATAGAAAAAAAGTAAATCAAATAATGTACATTTTAAAGCTAAAAACTTAAGTCTAAAAAAAAAGCTAAAGCCAAGACTCTTCCACCTCCACTGCCACACATATAAAAGACTTCAGCAGCTGCAATTGGCATATCCACAACCCCTGTCGCTACTCCACTGAGGGACCTAGACGCTGTCGCATACCAATGTCCACAAGGTAGTCCAAAACGTTTCTCCGACCATAAACCGACAGGCATACAGACGGTTGACTCTCGACAGATTTATTTTGTTATAAAAGTTTTTTTTTTGGGTAAAAAAAGAGATAAAAAAGGAAATTAGGTAGGGACAACATCGAGCTTTTTTATTACTTACCCTTTGGTTGGGTTCGATACAGTAACCTAAACATGAGCTCATAGTTAGGTTAGGTAGTGGATAGTAGAGGATATTTCCTTGCCCATCAGCCAATGTTGACCTTACGGTGCTGAGAAAGCAGCACATCAGAAAACCCCCAGAAAATAATAAAGGAAAAAAACATTTTTAGACAAGAACTGACTGCGACAGATACACTTAAACACGACAATACTTACCAAAGATTAGACGGATGGACGGACAAACGAGAACCTAAAAGGGCGCAGAGGCTGCCACCAAGACCACAATACCCGGGGACTCCATTGGCATTTATCCGGAACAGTCGCCATTGGAACCAGGAACCTGAAAATCACAAGATTAAGAAATTAAATTTGAAAGCCTTAATTTTTGCTTGAAAATTATTTTGCTAATTATGATCCAAATTCCTGATTTTGCTCTAAAGTGAATATTTCACGAAGAATTTGTTAGTTTTGATAACTTGCATTTTAATTTCTTAACTACCTTTTTTGGTTATTACAAGCTTTTGTTATAAATGTCAAAATTGAGATTATCAGGGAGGTTGTGACCTCAAAAAAAAAACAATGCCGAATTTTGTAAGAATGATAGAATGAAATATTTTTGGTTTTTTTTCTTTTCCATGAAGGGATAGGAAACTAAAGAAAGGGGAAGGAATGTTGTAATGAACAGGTGAGTAAGCTTTTGGGGTACTCCGATTTAGTGGGCCATGGGAGTACCATGGTTTGGGGAGGGTTAGGCCGAGGCATGCCATGGATGACCGGCATGCCAGCGAACCGATAAAGACATTGTCCTGTGTGTTAAATTTCCAAGTGATTATGTACCCGCTGTATTTGTCCATCCACAAGCTGGTTGATTTTAGTTTTTTTGTCCCTACTTTTTGGCAATAGGTGTTGGCAAAGAACCGCGCCCCATCTACTGAGCCACAGCCGGAGCTCAACCGCCAGCATCAATTGCCACTCCAGAGAAAAGGTGGAGTGACCTCCTATGGGGGTACGTGACAAAGCAGGAACAATTATCGTTACAGTGGCTTAATGGGCATTGTGTGGCTCAAGACTCCGAAGTTTTCGATGTGACACTTAGTAGAATCGGAGAAGGAGATAAAAGATACACCATTAAAAGTGTTTATACGATGTCAGACCTATCTTTGCCAGTACAAAGTTTTGATTTGGCAAGTATGGTGAAATGTTCTACAAATCTTGATGTATCGAAAATAAAATTTGTTAGTTACAAAAATGTTCAACCAAAATTAATACTTAGCCTACATCATTGCTTTTTAACAGTCCATTGGAAGTGCCCCGCTTGTTGTCAGCCGCTGGACCGATCGTAACCACCACCAGATTGTCCTTCATGCCAGAAAGTTGTTGTATGTTGTATGTTGCCCAATGACACTAAGGAAGATCCCATACAGCAACTAAACATCATGATGCAAAGGTACTTTGATATAGAGACACTCGATGTAAAAGTAACTACATCTAAGCCTTTGCCATCAGAGGATAAACGTGCACTACAACTTTTAAATGAATTTTCAAGAAAGGTCGATGAACGATACGAGTGCCGACTTCTATGGAAAGAAAATTTGTCCTCATTTCCAGAATCGCATGAAATGGCTCTAAAACGTTTGTATTATGTGAAGAACAAAATGGCCCGAAGCAGTGACTATGCGAGTGCATATCATTTGAAAATCAGGGACTATATAGCAAAAGGTTATGCCAGAAAACTCGAGGTAAACGAGAATCCCGTTTTATTTGCCGCACTTTGGAGTGCAAAATATAAACAAGAATGGAATCGTTTTCGATGCCGCCTCTGAAGTTCAGAATGTGTCTTTGAACAAATGTCTCTTAAGCGGGCCGGACATAAATAATACATTGATTTCAGCCATTTTTAAATTTCGCGAAGCCTCAGTTGCCGTTTGTGGAGACATTAAAGAAATGTTCCATAAGATCAAAATCGTCAAAGAAGACCAGGACTGTCAGCGATTCTTGTGGAGAAATGGGGACAAAAGAAAAAGTGGAAGTGTACGTTATGCAGAGGATGATATTTGAAGCTATATGTTCGCCAATAATTGCCCAGTTTATTAAAAACTTAAATGCCCAAAGATTTTTGCAAGAAGCCCCTCGAGCAGTGCATGGTATAATCGACCGTTACTACGTCGACGATTACGTCGATTGTTTTGACACTGAGGACGAAGCTGTAAGTGTTGTAAAAGATGTTATCAAAATTCATAGTGCTGGTGGATTTGAGCTAAGAAATATCATTTCCGATTCGGAATGGGTGGTGAGATCTTGTGGACAATCGCACAACGGAGGAAACAGCGATGAGTCTTTGAATAAAGATAATATAGAAAAAAATTAGGAATACACTGATTACCAAACCCAGTTGTTTTTGGTTTTCGTATCAATTTCCATAAAGTGGTGAAATCTATTTTAGAATTTACCAAGGTTCCCATCAAACGTGAAATGTTTTCACTAAATAGTCAATTTATGACCCATTTGGATTCTTATGCGAATTTACGATTATTCTCACCTTTTTTTGCCAAGATTTTTTCAACACCAAAGTTGATTTGCATATTTTCACTAATGCTAGCGAAGAAGCGAAGGCGACAGTAGCGTCTTGGCGTGTGGTAAGTGTGGTCGGAATTAAAGTCGTATTTGTAATAGGCAAATCTGCTTGTGCTATCATATTATACGCAAATTAGAACTGTAGGCAGCAGTAATGGGTGTTCGTATGAAGGACTTGATAATTGCTAACTAAAAGTTAATAAAATCCATTTTTGGACAGATTCTCGTACTGTTATCCGCTGGATTCGTTCTGATCAGCGGAAGTACAAATAATATGAAGCCTATAGGATGGCCGAGAGCAGCGAAATGGATAGTTGGAATTGGTGTCCGGGATCTAAAAATCCAGCCGATGACACAACAAGAGCAAAATTTCCCATTAAGTATGAAGCGGGCGGACGGTGGACAAATGGACCGGAGTTTTTACACTTGGATGAGTCTCAATGGCCCTTGAAGTTGCAAATGGAAAACTGCCTGGATGCTAGCAAAACAGAACGGCGATCTAAATATGTCATATATGTGGCTCGTCAGGTTTGCAAATTACGTCCTGATATTAACAGGTTTTCCAAATATTCCAGATTAAAACGCACTATGGCTTGGGTTTATCGATATGTAAAAAATTTGTTTCGAAAAATAAAAGGAGTCGACATTATCAAAGACAAGCTAAGCGTGGAAGAAGTAGCATGTGCCGAAACGCACTTATGTCGACGAATACAACGTGAAGTTTTTCGGATGGCCACATCAATTTGTCAACCGTAAGAGGCGAAGTGCGCTTGAAGTTCTGGGTTCCATCGTTACGCCGATTGCTGAATAGTATTCAGTCACGATGTCAAGCCTTTCGCTAACGGAGAGCGCCAACCTCAAATGGGCCCATTGTCGATAGATCGTGTTACACGATATGTTCGTGCTTTCGCTTACACTGGTTTGGATTATTTTGGGCCGGATGGCCTTGTTTACCTGCTTAACCGTTCGTGCTATCCATCTGAAGATAGCCAATGATCTATCTAGTGATGCTTGTCTGTTATGCATTAGGAACTTCATAAACCGACGTGGAACTTCATAAAGCGCCACTAATTTTGTTGGTATCTAGAAAGAGTTGCAGGGTGAGAAAAACTTTATTGATAATGATAAGATGACTTCATATCTTACAGCATTGGGTATCCAATGGAAGTTCAACACGCCGACGAATCCAAGCGAGGGTGGTGCATGGGAGAGGCTCGTGCAGTCGGTCAAGAAGGTCCTTCATATGATACTGCGCGAATATTCACCCAGACTTGAAACCCTGCAAAGTTTTTTAATTGAAGCTGAGAATATGGTTAATTCCAGACCATTGACGCATTTGGCTGTTACACCAGAAGATCCCCACCCATTGACGTCAAATCACTTTTGAATGGGCTGTGCAAATTCAACCCAAACACCAGCGCCATATGAACCTCGTCTAATGTGCCCTCTTAAGCAATGGCGTATTGTGCAAATTTGAAAAATGGTATGTGGCATCAATGGGTTCGGGAATATTTGCCGGAGCTAACTCAACGCACAAAATGGTGTCTTCCTTCTCATCCTGTCAACATTGGAAGCCTTGTTTTTATATGCGACTCAGACATTCCCCGCACTCAGTGGAAGCGTGGAAAAGTTGTTGAATTGCTTACTGGCAAAGATGCCGTGGCCCGCTCTGCAAGAATCAGTACCCATTCCGGTTTTTGTAGAAGGTCAATATCAAACTTGCCGTTTTAGATGTGGATGCAGAAGATTTGAGTGGTGAAGCCTCCCCATCCGGGTCATTTCACGGAGGCGAGGATGTCTATGATGGTCACTCTAAAGTGAGTGGCGAAGATGGTTACCCCTAAAATGGGTGGCGAAGATGGTCAACCCTAAAGTGGGCAACGCAAAAAGGGTTGAATGTGGTATGAACCGCATCCATTGAACACTAAATGTTTTTGCAGTCTGATCATAAACAGTAAAATTGATAATGTATATGTAAATTTGTATAAAAGCCCTTCAGGCCTTGATTCTTACCTTTTTGCTTGGGTAACTTAACTAAACACGTAAGGTTAACCTTTATAATTTGTTAAATTTTTATAAATTTTTACCTTTATTTTATTAACGAATAAACATAACACAATCTTTTGTCATCAATCATTTAAACAATCAATTGTCTGGTTATTTGTCTTGGGTGCCGACTAGGATTGTATTACTGCCTGTTGATTGGTAACTTGTTTGGTTTATTCACTTCCGTTAGCCATTAGCAAACAGGACACTGAAGGACAATGTAGGTATATTTTGGGTTTTGCTGTTTGGCCAAATCAGGATATTGGTCCTTGGTCTAATACTGACCTAGACTTTGAAATTCTTAAAATATTTTCTTTCTAATTTACGATTTGGAATTTGTGAATGTTATCCATTACTTTGGCAACAAATGTAAGCTTATCTTTTCTTCTGAATCAAATTTTTTTATAGGGGATTTCTTTTTTTTTAGAGCCTAAATATAATTTTTTATTTCGATTATTTTTTTTTTATTTTCTTTCTTTATTTTCTTGTTATATGTCTAGGGTTCCGACTAAAATTTTATTACTGCCTGTTGCTTAGTAACTTGTTTGGTTTATTCACTGCCGTCAGCCATAAGCAAAAAGGACACTTCCAGGCAACAAGAAAAGAGCAATTATCGGTTTCTAAAGTTTTTTGATGGAATCATCCTCATCGGAGAGCTACGATGAAAACAACACCGTTCCTTTGAGTATGTTAAGGAGAGAAGATGCTGCCATGGCATTAAGTGGGTCTAACTGGGCAGTTAAACAAGTGACGCACAGTGGGATTACAAAAAATTAGTGCAAATTAGTCGGCCAATTGTGAACCGATACAGATATCGTCAATGATAATAAAATGTCCGTAGCCGCCACATGAGCAAATAGAAAGCTCCCTTAGCCTCAAATGGTCGTAGAAATTTATCGAGCCACAATATCCAAAAGCATTAGATGGTTAGTAAAAGGTATCTTTGTCAGCACAATATGTATACTTTTGTATACGGTGATGGCACGTAAAGCAGTTTTAGTCCTATGCAGCATTCGAAAAGCATTCTGATGCTCGGCGAATTGAAATTGTCCAACGAAAGGAGCGGGAGGAGAAGTCCCTCATGCGTCTTGGCTACTGTTGAGAGATGGGAGATCGGTCTGTACGACTCCCCCTTGCTCGTGTCCTTTTCAGGTTTCAGTAGCGGGATCTTCCTACCTTCCAAACATCGGGCAGTATAATAGTGTTCAGATAGGATGAGAACAGTTGTAAGGTAATCGATTCCAGGCAGATCCAGATTCTTCAGCATCAGTCTGTCTGGAACCAGCGCTTTGTTCGACTTGGCAGCAGTGTTTTGTACACTGAAAGACTCCATCGGGCCAATGCGGTGCATAGAACCGGCTGCCATGGGATTGCACGGTAATTTGTGATGGCTGTCCAGCGGCACGGAGATCACGGATATACTAATGGCTTCCCTTCCAGCCTTTTCGCTCTCGACTCAAAAAATTTACGTTTATCTAAGAAAAATACCTCACAATACCGTCAGAATTTTTATTTAAAATAAATTATTTTCCAAGCAATCAAATAAAAAACCAACCAAAAAAATCAGCTGTTTTTCTGCAAATTTTCACTGGAAGTTGTTACCGTACTTTTGCTCGCAAATTTTTTAAAGAGAGTAAAATGGCTCTTTCTCTCCATCAAATTTTTATTGGAAAATTACGCGAACAGACCTATTTTTTTATACAAGTGGAGAATGCTGGCAAAGGCTTTTGGAAAGTTGTGCTTATTTAACTAGTACATACGAGAATACTACAAAATCTAATTATTTTTACAAATAAAAGCTGAAATCGTTTCTTTTTAAATAGTTTTGTGTTTCATTATTTATTAATTGCGAAGGGGTGGGGTTTGGTTGAAATTGCAACAATGTTGTGTGCGCGATGTCAAATCTTGAGTAGGGCCACTAACCGTGTTATTGTGAATGACACAATGGTTATTCGATTGGCAAAACGGCATAAACAGCTGCCGTATAGGTGCCGTTGTTCATGACTGGTGGCTTGGGGACAAATATAAACAATGAGAAGAAAAGTGAAAGGAAAAAGGCCATGACAGGAAATTTTTGGAAAATAGACGATTTCCTGGGCTTTTTCCTTTCTCTTGGATTTGAACATTGAAGCTGGTTGGATGTGTGGAATCGAGTGAAATCGAGTGTTTTTTTGTTGTTGTGAAACTAAAGCCAGGCATATGCCTTGTAGTATGACCTTTTAAAAAAGAAGAAAGAGATGCTAATGCTTGTGTTTTTATTGATGGTTAATTGTGTGCCAAACAAACATTGAAACTTGAATTTGTAACCTAAATATGAAAAAGATACACCTGAAAAAAAGACTTTAATCTTAAGAGCCAAATGAACTTACTTGCTAAATAACCTGCTAAATAAAATAAACTACCCAAACACTTACAAGCTAAATAAACCATAAACTTACAAGCTAAATAAGCAAAAACTTACAAGCGCCAACCTCAAATGTGCCCATTGTCGATAGATCGTGTTACACGATATGTTCGTGCTTTCGCTTACACTGGTTTGGATTATTTTGGGCCGGATGGCCTTGTTTACCTGCTTAACCGTTCGTGCTATCCATCTGAAGATAGCCAATGATTTATCTAGTGATGCTTGTCTGTTATGCATTAGGAACTTCATAAACCGACGTGGAACTTCATAAAGCGCCACTAATTTTGTTGGTATCTAGAAAGAGTTGCAGGGTGAGAAAAACTTTATTGATAATGATAAGTTGACTTCATATCTTACAGCATTGGGTATCCAATGGAAGTTCAACACGCCGACGAATCCAAGCGAGGGTGGTGCATGGGAGAGGCTCGTGCAGTCGGTCAAGAAGGTCCTTCATATGATACTGCGCGAATATTCACCCAGACTTGAAACCCTGCAAAGTTTTTTAATTGAAGCTGAGAATATGGTTAATTCCAGACCATTGACGCATTTGGCTGTTACACCAGAAGATCCCCACCCATTGACGTCAAATCACTTTTGAATGGGCTGTGCAAATTCAACCCAAACACCAGCGCCATATGAACCTCGTCTAATGTGCCCTCTTAAGCAATGGCGTATTGTGCAAATTTGAAAAATGGTATGTGGCATCAATGGGTTCGGGAATATTTGCCGGAGCTAACTCAACGCACAAAATGGTGTCTTCCTTCTCATCCTGTCAACATTGGAAGCCTTGTTTTTATATGCGACTCAGACATTCCCCGCACTCAGTGGAAGCGTGGAAAAGTTGTTGAATTGCTTACTGGCAAAGATGCCGTGGCCCGCTCTGCAAGAATCAGTACCCATTCCGGTTTTTGTAGAAGGTCAATATCAAACTTGCCGTTTTAGATGTGGATGCAGAAGATTTGAGTGGTGAAGCCTCCCCATCCGGGTCATTTCACGGAGGCGAGGATGTCTATGATGGTCACTCTAAAGTGAGTGGCGAAGATGGTTACCCCTAAAATGGGTGGCGAAGATGGTCAACCCTAAAGTGGGCAACGCAAAAAGGGTTGAATGTGGTATGAACCGCATCCATTGAACACTAAATGTTTTTGCAGTCTGATCATAAACAGTAAAATTGATAATGTATATGTAAATTTGTATAAAAGCCCTTCAGGCCTTGATTCTTACCTTTTTGCTTGGGTAACTTAACTAAACACGTAAGGTTAACCTTTATAATTTGTTAAATTTTTATAAATTTTTACCTTTATTTTATTAGCGAATAAACATAACACAATCTTTTGTCATCAATCATTTAAACAATCAATTGTCTGGTTATTTGTCTTGGGTGCCGACTAGGATTGTATTACTGCCTGTTGATTGGTAACTTGTTTGGTTTATTCACTTCCGTTAGCCATTAGCAAACAGGACACTGAAGGACAATGTAGGTATATTTTGGGTTTTGCTGTTTGGCCAAATCAGGATATTGGTCCTTGGTCTAATACTGACCTAGACTTTGAAATTCTTAAAATATTTTCTTTCTAATTTACGATTTGGAATTTGTGAATGTTATCCATTACTTTGGCAACAAATGTAAGCTTATCTTTTCTTCTGAATCAAATTTTTTTATAGGGGATTTCTTTTTTTTTAGAGCCTAAATATAATTTTTTATTTCGATTATTTTTTTTTTATTTTCTTTCTTTATTTTCTTGTTATATGTCTAGGGTTCCGACTAAAATTTTATTACTGCCTGTTGCTTAGTAACTTGTTTGGTTTATTCACTGCCGTCAGCCATAAGCAAAAAGGACACTTCCAGGCAACAAGAAAAGAGCAATTATCGGTTTCTAAAGTTTTTTGATGGAATCATCCTCATCGGAGAGCTACGATGAAAACAACACCGTTCCTTTGAGTATGTTAAGGAGAGAAGATGCTGCCATGGCATTAAGTGGGTCTAACTGAGCAGTTAAACAAGTGACGCACAGTGGGATTACAAAAAATTAGTGCAAATTAGTCTGCCAATTGTGAACCGATACAGATATCGTCAATGATAATAAAATGTCCGTAGCCGCCACATGAGCAAATAGAAAGCTCCCTTAGCCTCAAATGGTCGTAGAAATTTATCGAGCCACAATATCCAAAAGCATTAGATGGTTAGTAAAAGGTATCTTTGTCAGCACAATATGTATACTTTTGTATACGGTGATGGCACGTAAAGCAGTTTTAGTCCTATGCAGCATTCGAAAAGCATGCTGATGCTCGGCGAATTGAAATTGTCCAACGAAAGGAGCGGGAGGAGAAGTCCCTCATGCGTCTTGGCTACTGTTGAGAGATGGGAGATCGGTCTGTACGACTCCCCCTTGCTCGTGTCCTTTTCAGGTTTCAGTAGCGGGATCTTCCTACCTTCCAAACATCGGGCAGTATAATAGTGTTCAGATAGGATGAGAACAGTTGTAAGGTAATCGATTCCAGGCAGATCCAGATTCTTCAGCATCAGTCTGTCTGGAACCAGCGCTTTGTTCGACTTGGCAGCAGTGTTTTGTACACTGAAAGACTCCATCGGGCCAATGCGGTGCATAGAACCGGCTGCCATGGGATTGCACGGTAATTTGTGATGGCTGTCCAGCGGCACGGAGATCACGGATATACAAATGGCTTCCCTTCCAGCCTTTTCGCTCTCGGCTCAAAAAATTTACGTTTATCTAAGAAAAATACCTCACAATACCGTCAGAATTTTTATTTAAAATAAATTATTTTCCAAGCAATCAAATAAAAAACCAACCAAAAAAATCAGCTGTTTTTCTGCAAATTTTCACTGGAAGTTGTTACCGTACTTTTGCTCGCAAATTTTTTAAAGAGAGTAAAATGGCTCTTTCTCTCCATCAAATTTTTATTGGAAAATTACGCGAACAGACCTATTTTTTTATACAAGTGGAGAATGCTGGCAAAGGCTTTTGGAAAGTTGTGCTTATTTAACTAGTACATACGAGAATACTACAAAATCTAATTATTTTTACAAATAAAAGCTGAAATCGTTTCTTTTTAAATAGTTTTGTGTTTCATTATTTATTAATTGCGAAGGGGTGGGGTTTGGTTGAAATTGCAACAATGTTGTGTGCGCGATGTCAAATCTTGAGTAGGGCCACTAACCGTGTTATTGTGAATGACACAATGGTTATTCGATTGGCAAAACGGCATAAACAGCTGCCGTATAGGTGCCGTTGTTCATGACTGGTGGCTTGGGGACAAATATAAACAATGAGAAGAAAAGTGAAAGGAAAAAGGCCATGACAGGAAATTTTTGGAAAATAGACGATTTCCTGGGCTTTTTCCTTTCTCTTGGATTTGAACATTGAAGCTGGTTGGATGTGTGGAATCGAGTGAAATCGAGTGTTTTTTTGTTGTTGTGAAACTAAAGCCAGGCATATGCCTTGTAGTATGACCTTTTAAAAAAGAAGAAAGAGATGCTAATGCTTGTGTTTTTATTGATGG
Organism: Stomoxys calcitrans; assembly: GCF_963082655.1. NCBI lineage: Eukaryota > Metazoa > Arthropoda > Insecta > Diptera > Muscidae > Stomoxys > Stomoxys calcitrans. Next base: position 101,150,234 of record NC_081552.1, read on the forward strand.
TTAATTGTGTGCCAAACAAACATTGAAACTTGAATTTGTAACCTAAATATGAAAAAGATACACCTGAAAAAAAGACTTTAATCTTAAGAGCCAAATGAACTTACTTGCTAAATAACCTGCTAAATAAAATAAACTACCCAAACACTTACAAGCTAAATAAACCATAAACTTACAAGCTAAATAAGCAAAAACTTACAAGCTAAATAAGCCGTAAACTTACAAGCTAAACAAAACCTCAAAATTAGAAGCAAGATTTGAACTACAAACATAAACGTATCTTTTCGGCCACGTCCAGCCACTATCACCGCTTCAATCAACGTGGGAGACGCAGCAAACTGGCATGCTCAGACCCACATGCCCCATGTAAAGCCCTATGCGGACGGTTGAATTACCATTAACTTCGAACAAACGGATTCCAGACTTGACTTCCTAATTTTCCTTTTGTTTCAGCCTATATCTATAAAGAAAGAAAAATGCATATGTTTATTAAGAGTGGTTAGGCAGGACAATCGTGTATTTAGTTTCTGTGAAATTTACCTTTTTTAACTAGCTTTGGCGTAGGTTTAAAGTGTCCCAATAGTGATGCCGATTGTGCTAGCTCTAATGCAAGAGAAGCTAAGAAAAATACATGCATATGCATATTTTTACATATAACGCCACAGAGAGAAAAAGACTACATAAAAAGAACATACAAACAATATTAATGCAAATATAGGTACCAAACACTAAGAAAAAAAAAATAAACATACTTACCAATAAACAGACAGACACATACGGACGGACAGATCAACTGAGGGTCCATCTACCGGTACCAAGCAGGTGCCATCATCATCTACCGATCTGGGAGTCCGTCTCGCATTATTCCTGGTCCTGTTTCTAAACTAGAAGAAGAAAAGAAAGACCGTTTCATATTATTGTTTTTTCTAAGTTTATTCTGATTTTGTTTTTTTTTTATTTCCTTTTTTATCTTTTAAATTTCACATTTTCCGAATGTTTGCATTTAATTTCCTATGGGATTTTCAAACTAAATTTCTATTGCAATTCTGTTTTGTATTTTAGTCGTTCGCTAGAATAAAACTATGAAAGATTTTATAACGTTGAATAGAATCCTAAACATGTTGTTGGCTTAGGCTAATTTCGAAAGGTGTTAGGGTCAATTTGTCTATTCATTTCGTGAGTGAACGTGTTCTCCTTTTTTTCATTGTATCTTCGTCTACCCCTATTTTTGTGGACTTATTTCGGCGTAAAGTTGTCATTGGTTGCAAGAACCACCCCCATCCGGCGAGCTCTAGCCATGCTCAACGCCAGCATACCGGCAAGGCAAAACATGACACCACAAACGCGGATTTATCATCCGGTAAATCCTGCACATACGAACACCACCATAACAACAACATAAATGAATTTGAGTACGGTCCACACACACACATTTTTGTGTAAGCATGTACGTAATCAGCTGATAAATTGGTTGGTGCCATATTAATTCAATGGCAGCAAAGAAACCACACAAAATCAAATGTGGTAATCTTGTCAAACTACATAAAGAACGATTTAGGGAAATTTTTCCCCCCTAAAAAAACGTAGTACCAGCCTTAACTCGGTACCAAAATCTTACCAGGCTCTGTTCACTATGTGGATCGCGAACAAGTGAATATGAATGAAAGCCTTTTAACTGTTATGGTGGTGGTGTTTTGACCTCCCGATTGTGGTGTCGCTTGCTGCCTCGCCGGTATGCTGGCGTCTAGCCCGGCCAGGGCTCGCCGGATGGGGGTGGTTCTTGCAACCAACGACAACGTTTACACCATACACAAAAAATCATACCGAGCTTCGAGTAAATAAACAAACAAAAAAACATAAAGGTAGGCCGAAACAAGTCCATACAAAGGGAAGCAAAAAAAAACCAGATGACAGGAAGAGGGAAAATAGTACCGGAAAATAAGCGCACTTGTCCATTCACGAAACGAAAACAAATTAACATACCCGGCACGCCGCTTGGCTGGTTTTCTGCCAAGCTTCTGGCCCTCCCTCAGAGACTCCACCAGAGTCTCTCCTTAATGCCCCTAAAGCCATCTGGGACATCCCATTTGCTACCTTTACTTACCTTTTCTAAATGTAACCTACCACCTTTCCAAATCAGCCTAAGCCAACAACATAAAGGGTGATTTTTTTGAGGTTAGGATTTTCATGCATTAGTATTTGACAGATCACGTGGGATTTCAGACATGGTGTCAAAGAGAAAGATGCTCAGTATGCTTTGACATTTCATCATGAATAGACTTACTAACGAGCAACGCTTGCAAATCATTGAATTTTATTACCAAAATCAGTGTTCGGTTCGAAATGTGTTCATTCACCGTAACGTTGCGTCCAACAGCATCTTTGAAAAAATACGGTCCAATGATTCCACCAGCGTACAAACCACACCAAACAGTGCATTTTTCGGGATGCATGGGCAGTTCTTGAACGGCTTCTGGTTGCTCTTCACTCCAAATGCGGCAATTTTGCTTATTTACGTAGCCATTCAACCAGAAATGAGCCTCATCGCTGAACAAAATTTGTCAAAATTTGAACACATTTCGAACCGAACACTGATTTTGGTAATAAAATTCAATGATTTGCAAGCGTTGCTCGTTAATAAGTCTATTCATGATGAAATGTCAAAGCATACTGAGCATCTTTCCCTTTGACACCATGTCTGAAATCCCACGTGATCTGTCAAATACTAATGCATGAAAATCCTAACCTCAAAAAAATCACCCTTTATTTAGAATTCCTTTCAATAAACGTTATAAAATTTTAATAATGATCTTTTGGAAGACTAAATACAGGGAAATAGCAATAAAAATCCAGTAAAAAGAATATTAGGAAAATTTAACATTAAAAAAAAAATTAAATATCGAAATAAATTCAGACGAAAAAAACTAATATACTAAAGATGTTTCTCTCTTATTCTTCCAGGCCAGAATCAGGGCTAAGGCTTAGCATATGCTGACAGTAGATGATGATGTACCATCCGCTGAACTGTCCGTCCGTACGTGTATGTCTGTTTGTATTTTATTAATATGAAACCATTAAGTTTCTTCTTTAGTTTGTAAGACTTCAGTTTACTTTTTTCCAATTAGCTTGTAAAATTTAATATTTTCAATTTAGCTTGTAACATTGTAGGTTATTTATCTTTTAATTTCAAATTACCATTTTTAAGTTCATGCGGCAGCGTCCATTAGTGGCACAAAATATAATTCATTAAACAAAAAATTGCTAAAGCCTTGTTATATTATTATTATTATTATTAATATCTCTTGTTTTTCTTCCACTTCGATTGGTTCACCAGGCTATTTTTTTATTGGTTCGGTACGCAACTCCGCTCGGATGTACCGTTTTTTCTATCACACACTCCACACGTCCAGCCAGTTCCAATTCTCGAATCCAAGAGAAAGGAAAAAGCCCAGGAAATCGTCTATTTTCCAAAAATTTCCTGTCATGGCCCTTTTTCCTTTCACTTTTCTTCTCATTGTTTATATTTGTCCTTAAGCCACCTGTCATGAACACCGGCACCTATACGGCCAGCTGTTTCTGCTGTGTTGCCAAACGAATTACCATTGTGTCATTCACAATACAACGGTAAGTGGCCCTACCCAAGTTTTGTCATTGCGCACACAACAAAACCAACCATCCTGCCGATATCACTATCAAAGGATGGGAGGGAAAAGGCGCGATTTCTGGCAGTGTTCAACGGTTCAAAATCCGATTATTCATGAAGAGGCACTCCTAAAAAATGATTAGCACTGACTGACCACTTTTTATCAATACATCGTTCAATCAGCGGAATAAATCGTCCACTTACCCCAAATTTTACTCAATTTTACGTTCTGAATTTTACCGGGGACGGTGTCCCGAACATGGTAACGCCTACCACGCTATATCAAACACGATAAAATTTTGGTTGTTATCACCAAAATTCCCACATCTTTTTGTAAGTCCGCTCCTTTAATCTATATCGCCGCGTGAGGACCACCCTAATACGTAATGACATACGCGCCCGCCGCTAGGGCCGGACGGGGGAATATCAACTCGTGGTGAATGAAAAGATCATGCGTTGGAATAGTCGCTCTACTTTAAATACCTTCCCCATGGGCGGGCGTAAGGTTGTGGTTGCCGGCTGCGTTTCTTTGCATACCTGGCGTTGACTCACAAAACTTCGCACCTGCAAATTCATATTTGGACAGTAAAAGTACTCTTTTATTCGGTACAAAGTCTTGTGAAACCCGTCATTAGCCGACGTAGGTGGACAATGAGCCCTTTCAATGACTTCTTCAGTCAGCTCGGCGAGTACCCACAACATCCACGCGAAATCTTCACGCAATGGATCGCCAGCGTAGTGTCGCGTTCTCTTATAGGCAATGCCATCGATGACTCGAAAATCCGGTAAGCTAGCCGCGTTCTCTTCGATACTCCGGGCAAGATCCTTATAAGCATCGGACTTAAAGGCTGGCGAGGAGAGGTCCAATAATCGTCCCAAGTCCGCAGACAGTTCGTACATATCGTACCTTATGTTCGTCCATATCGTACCTATGTTCGATATCAAAATTAAAGGACTGTAAATGGAGACTCCACCTCGCCAATCTTCCGATTAAATCCCTATGGGACATCAACCACTTGAGGCTGCTATGATCAGTGATTATAGTAAAGGCCATCAATCCAATATATGGCCTGAATTTCTTAACGGCCATCACCACAGCCAAGCACTCTCTCTCCGTCACCGAGTAATTTCTCTGAGCAGACGTTATATTTTGTAAAAAATATGCAATGGGATGCTCTCCGCCCTCATCGTCCCTCTGAAATAGGACTGCTGCTATTCCCAGGTCGGAGGCATCGCATTGTACATAAAAATGTTTCTCAAAGTCCGGGTGAGAGAGTACTAGGGTGGATACTAGGGCTTGTTTCAGCTGATCAAAAGCAACCTTCGCCTGGTCGGTAAAGATAAAGGTCTTGCCTTTTTTAAGGGTATCGAAGATTGGGGTAGCTGTCGTCGAGTATCCGGGTACGAAACGCCTATACCAACCGGTAGCGACCACGAAGCTTCTCACCTGCTTTTCTGTCTTCGTTTCAACTTTCGCTGGATCCGCCTTGAGAGCACCTCCACCAACAATATAGCCTAAGTATCGGAGCTCTTTGAAACAAAATTTAAATTTTGCTACATTGATTGTGAGCCCCGCATTAGCTAACAAATCGGCAACGCGATTCAGCAACTCCAGGTAAGTGTCAAAATCTTGCGATACCACCAACAGATCGTCCAAATAAAAAAAAAGACAACGTCTCTTAGTGCTGCGGGAACCACTTTGTCCGTTAACCGGCATAACCTCTGTGCTGCATTACACAATCCAAAAAGCATGACGGTAAAATGGTAAAGAGGCCTCCCCGGCACCGTAAAGGCTTTTTTCTATTTACTGGATTCGTCAGGGGGTATGTGCCAGAAAGCATCCTTTAGGTCGACACTGGATATTTAATACGGAAGAGAATAGGCGTCCTTGACGGTGAGGGCATTCAGCTTGCGAGCATCAATGCATAGTCTATTTTTCTCGCCCTTGCGGACTAATGTCACTGGATGACTCCAGGGACTATCGCTCGGCCTATCACCCCCAAGGCTAGCATCCTTTCCAACTCCGCATACATTAATTTCAGCACAGTTGGCGACACCGGATAGTGTTTAATTTTAACTGGAGTTGCATCACGTGTGTCGATTGTGTGTACCTCAGACTGTGTCCGGCCCAAGCCTTTCTTAGTAAAACAAGGGAATTTTCCTATCACATCTTCCAAGCGTTTCCGCTGAAAGTCTTGTCATCATTGACACAGCCGTCAGCTTCTTCACAAAGGCTCACATTATTGGTGGTCAAACTCTCAATTTGAGCAAAAAGTTGAAATTTGCGCATAAAATCTATGCCGAGGAAAAGAGACCTTCCCAAAGACGGTACCAAAAAAAAAGTTAATTCATGAGACATTTTATTAAAGAAGACGGTGGCTGTGACCCTGCCTACTATTTTATGTGGACTTTCATCTGCCGTGTGTATATACGAGTGGAATGGATGTACCACTTAATTTGGTTTGTCGACAAAGTCGACACACCCTTTACCCAGACAGGATACTGTGGCACCACTGTCGAGTAAGCCCTCTATTTCCTGACCGTTTGTTACCAACCGGATATAAAAACGTGTGTCATCGCCCTCGTAGAGCGATGCCGCTGCAATTTGTCGCCGTAAAGCTTTCCTCTTTCTGTAACGCTCGCGCGCCTTTTTAACCTTATTGGAGATCCCAAAAATCCTCGCCTTTGCCTCCCTATACTCTTGAACCCGGACATGTAACGGCTTCAATTCTCTCAGCTTCGGGACAAGTGTAGAGCTATGCTTATGCTGTTGGGAATTACTAAGAAGGGTGATCTTTTTATCAGACGATGGGACTGGATCCTCTCCAGTCTCAGATGGGATCCTCTGTCGGTTTCCCTGACATTTCGGGCAGTTCCATCATGACCACACCTATAGCAGAAGAATTTTCTATGCGCGGCACAATCCACCCAGCTATGACCTTAACTCCACAATTCCAGCATGTCAAATTTGTTTTGCCCTGAATTGCATCCACTTTTATGGCCTCTAGGCGTAACTCTTCCTCCCAGGCTAACTCATGAACGCGCTGTGGCTGACGACGATTCAGAATTTGCGTTTGAATCTGGAATTCGTTTTCGAACCGCTGGTATTGCGTCAGCAGAGCCCTCTCAATTTATTCCTAAGATAGAAATTGCACACATTTGCAGTGGTTTCAGTACCAGTCAGGATCTGGTTTCTCCAGGAGTTGGTGGAATTTGGTTAGAAATTCGCCTTCAGGGCAATCGTAATCTCTTTTAAGCTCGCCAACGCGTAATATGAACTCCTGCACGTTCATGGTCTTAGAGGTTCCATCAAATTTAATTCCCCACTTAGCCAGATTTAGTTTGCCGATCATATCAGTGTGTGTGCTGCCTCCAGGCCTTCCAAAGTGTGAAGAATGACCTAGTAAATTCGGCGGCGGCAAATATGGTGGTGGCTCACTGGTATTTGGCTGCTGTGGCCTCTCAATCAATCGCGTATAATAGTTTGGCTGGCCTGGACCCCAAGATTTCCAGTACACCGATGGCAAGCTAAGACCACCGGTTTCCGAAACTGATGGTGCTGGTACGGATGATGGTGGGACAGCGCTGGTGCTCGGTACAAAAGTTGGTGGCTGTAAGTATAACGCCTCGGCCTGTTGGTACGACGAAACTGGCGCCTGCATGTACGACAAACTCCTAGGCGAATGCGTTGGCCCCAAAGACATATGTTGTCCCTGGCCTAAGATTGGTCGTCCAAACTGGCTTGCTACTATCGGAGCCATTGGTACATTGCTGTTAGGAACGGAATTACCCACTTCTAACGATCGTCTCGTAGCTTCGACTATGGTGGGCATTAAGCGGTTCATTATTTCCGTTTGCTCTCTTTCAAAATCTATCCGGGCTAAACCAACGACTGAAGCGATAATTTCGCACATGCAAACGCTAATAGCCGGATATGCTGGAGGCACGGGGACGTTGAGACCCGTGAGTGGGCTATAAGTTTGAGAGGATATATGGCCTTGCGAGCCGTGGCCTTGCGAGCATGTTCTAATATATTAATTTATTTTGATTCCAGGGTTTCGTGAGTGTAAACGCAAAAGAGAAACAAAATATGAAAGATGGATAAATAGCTACGATGGACTACACGAGGAAAGGAAACCTTTGGCTGGCCCCACGGACAAAGGCCTCTATCCCTTAATAAAATGTTAAGTTCAAAATAAAAAAAAAATCATTCACTAACTTTAAAAATATTGACACTAATTATATGTAGCAAGATGTAACCGGAGGTAGGCAGTATCCTCTCTGTCCCAAGGCATTTGGTGAGCTTTTGTATCGCAAAACCCAAGCTCCCAAGACCCAGGACGGGGAGAAAACTGTCACTTTCGCACACCCTTTAATCTCCAAGTATCCATCGCTTCCTTTGGTGAAGCTTCTCGTCCTCCGAAAGCTCAATTCGATTGGACGGGACTTCAACAAATGAAGCGTCTTCTACTCGGATATGACATGATGTATAGGGCTGGTAGGAAGTAATCGAATGGGCTATTGTCATTTGAATTAGGGACAAAGCTAAATCAAAACTAAAAAGCAATTGAAAGCTTACATTCAAGAAGCTATCAAGACTTCTAGATTAACCCAATCGTATCCCTTAATAAATTCTGTCTAGAAAATGACTGTTCAACTTGGCCCTTAACTGTAGCAAACGCGTTAGGGACTCTTGATTGACCTAAACGGGACTCAATTCAGACTTACAAGTAAACTAATACGTTTTCTACACAAAACCAGAAATATTGATACTAAAAGGACTTATTTCGGGCCCCACGTTTGGCGCCATTTTGTTACGGTGATGTCTTGAGGTTGAGATTTGCCTTGAGGCAAACCTCCCGATTGTGGTGTCGCTTGCTGCCTCGCCGGTATGGGGGTGGTTCTTGCAACCAACGACAACGTTTAGACCATACACAAAAAATCGTTCCGAGCTTCGAGTAAATAAACAAAAAAAAAAAAACAAAGGTAGGCCGAAACAAGTCCATACAAAGGAAAGCAAAAAAAAACAGATGACAGGAAGAGGGAAAATAGTACCGGAAAATAAGCGCACTTGTCCTTTCACGAAACGAAAACAAATTAACATACCCGGCACGCCGCTTGGCTGGTTTTCTGCCAAGCTTCTGGCCCTCCCTCAGAGACTCCACCAGAGTCTCTCCTTAATGCCCCTAAAGCCATCTGGGACATCCCATTTGCTACCTTTACTTACCTTTTCTAAATGTAACCTACCACCTTTCCAAATCAGCCTAAGCCAACAACATATTTAGAATTCCTTTCAATAAACGTTATAAAATTTTAATAATGATCTTTTGGAAGACTAAATACAGGGAAATGGCAATAAAAATCCAGTAAAAAGAATATTAGGAAAATTTAACATTAAAAAAAAACAAAAGAAAATTAAATATCGAAATAAATTCGGACGACTAATATACTAAAGATCTTTCTCTCTTATTCTTCCAGGTCAGAATCAGGGCTAAGGCATAGCAGATGGAGAAAGTAGATGATGATGGACCCGCCGCTGAATTGTCCGTCCGTACGTGTATGTCTGTTTGTAAGTAAGTTTGTGTATATTGTAGATGTAGATGATGATGGACCCGCCGCTGAATTGTCCGTCCGTACGTGTATGTCTGTTTGTAAGTAAGTTTGTGTATATTTCCTTTTTTCTCTTGCTTTCTGTACTTTTATTTGTATTATTTTTTTGTGTTTTTACAGGTATCCCTTTTTTATTTTGCAGATTTATCTCGATTGTGTTAATTTTTTTTTTGAAGGCAGCACAATCGGCTTGCGTTAATGGGGCCAAAAATACCCTATTCTTAAACCACCAAAGCTCCCTAAAATGAGCTCACCCTAGGCGCCTCGGGCACCTTTCCTACCAAAGCTGGAAAAGGTAAGTTAACAAAAAACCAATGCGCAATTGTTCTGCCTAACCACTTTAATTAAAACCTTCTTTTTTTCTTTCACACAAATATAGGGTACTGAAACAAAAGGCAGTCAAGGTCTGGAGTCTGCCTGTCCACAGTTAAAAATGTGGTCATCCGTCCGCATAGGGTTCTTTACATGGGCATGTCGGTGTGAGTATGCCAGTTTTCTGCGCCTCCCACGATGACTGAAGCGGTGATGGTTACTGGACGTGTTCGGTGACCGACTGGATGGTTATATAGTTAAAGATTTCATTCGTATTTCGTAGGTTTAAAAATTAGTTAGCTTGTAGGTATTTTTCATGATTTCACAGATAGTTGTAAGTCTTTAGTTTTTTTTTTTGTCCTCCAGTTTTTATTAATATGGAACCATTAAGTTTCTGCTTTAGTTTGTAAGACTTCAGTTTATTTTTTTCCAATTAGCTTGTAAGATTTAATATTTAATTTAGTTTGTAACATTGTAGGTTATTTATCTTTTAATTTCAAATTACCATTTTTAAGTTCATGTTCGAGCGACTTCTAACACACATGGTTATTTTGCCGTGCACATTAGTGGCGTTTTCCACCGTCCATTAGTGGCACAAAATATAATTTATAAAATAAAAAATGACTAAAGCCTTGTTTATTATAATCAATATCTATTGTTTTTCTTTCACTTCGATTGGTTCACCAGGCTATTTTTTTATTGGTTCGGTACGCAACTCCGCTCGGATGTTTCGTTTTCTCTCTCACACACTCCACACGTCCAGCCAGTTCCAATTCTCGAATCCAAGAGAAAGGAAAAAGCCAAGGAAATCGTCTATTTTCCAAAAATTTCCTGTCATGGCCCTTTTTCCTTTCACTTATCTTCTCATTGTTTATATTTGTCCCCAAGCCACCAGTCATGAACACCGGCACCTATACGGCCAGCTGTTTCTGCCGTGTTGCCAATCGAATAACCATTGTGTCATTCACAATACAACGGTTAGTGACCTTACCCAAATTTTGTCATTGCGCACACAACATAACAATTTTAAATCTTCCAGAAATATGAGGTTTTCAACTAAAAATTACGTTTACCTTGTGTCATAATGTGCCTGGATCGGTATCTAACCTATCTAATTACAAAAACGTGTCTGTAATTATATCGGCGTCATCCCCAACATAGAAAAATTCATATACGTATGAATATACGTACGTATAAAAATAGTGATAGTGTAATGATCATGTGGGGCAACTGCACTTTAACCGAATGTGTGAAACCCACTTAAATCATGAATGGGGTTGGGGGGAAAAAGCAAAGGTAAAGCAACGGCAATTGAGTGCAAAAAGAAAATAAATGTATGTAAAGGTTGGTACTACGTACTTTTTGTGGAAGAATTTCCGAAAATTAGACAAGGTTGCCACATTTGATTTTTTTGGGGTTCTTTGGCCAAAATTTTTCCGTTTTTTTTATATGGAGTTTCAACGCGAAAACTGTCTTGCCGGCCTTGAGACAAAAAAAACAATCGAAATGAAAATCGTTAAAATCGTAAAAAGTGTCGAAAATAAAAAACAAATAAGCAAACTTGTGCCGGAATGGATAAACTAAAAGAATTAGGAAGAAGCCTTGGAATTGTGGTACCAATCGAAAACGAAAATATTAGTTTGTGACTTCGTGAGTGACGGAAAAGGGTTCAAACGGCCTGAAAAGTTAAAGTGCAAAGAGAAAGTTGCCGCGAAATACCCAGAAGTTCTTGAAAGAATGTATTACGTGATAGAATGAAAAGAAGTGTTGTGAAAAGTTATCAAAAACTAAAATCAGAAGTAAATGCAACAGAATATATGCTAAAGGAAAAATCGGTGAGATAGTAAATATTTTTTTGCAAAGTGCTGAAATTTGTCAAAAAGGTTCAAACATTGATGCCTAATATCATAAAACGTCTAAAGTGCATAGCACAGAACTTGAAGAATTCGTGGAAAGAGGATTTAATTCAGCTAAAAGTGAAAGTGCATTTTCTGAAAATAAAAAAACGGTTTCTTTGTTTTGTGTGCGTTGCTATCTTTGGCTTTCCTTTCCATTTGCATCTCTGATCACTGAGCTCGTCTCGAGAGAAAACAAACAAAAATTGTAAAATTTAATGATCTCGCCCTAACAGGCAAACCACTTGAAAACTTAAAAACTCGGCAGAGCCCGGTCAGGATTCGATCCTGGGTGCGCGGAGCAACAGCGAGAGTCATTGCCGTTGTCTTAGCGTTCGAAGCCATCAATACAATTTCCAACAGATGAACAAAATCATGTGTAGTACGGAAGAAGTGTAATTTGGTACAGATAGAATGTCTGTCATTACACAAGGGTGTCGAGTTTGGTTAATGTGGTAATTGTATCATAGATGCGTTTTCGCAATTAATACGATTCAAATACAACATACCAACGCATGGCCCTGGAAGCTATCACTCCTAATATGGTTGAAAAATCTTCTAACCAAAGACGAAACGCGTCCCATAGTGGTTGGTGTTGCTGTCTTTGGCTTTCCTTTTCCATTTGCATCTCCGATCATTGAGCTCGTCTCGAAAGAGAAACAAAGTTTAATTTAAATTTTAAAATTTATTTCTAATTTAAAATAAAAGCAAAATTTGAATTTCTAAACAAAAGTGCGTCTTGTGCAGTAAGTATTTCTAAACTCACGACGAAACACTAAAACTGACCAAACCATGCAATCACCATTGAACTGAAATGTAAAAACTTGTTGAAGCAAAATAAAAACCATTGGGGAGAAAGGCCAAAAAAAGCTTAGAATACCATAAAATTTCTAAAAACATATTTGTTTAATTTTAGTCAACCATCACATTTTTCTTCTACTTGCAGGCTCAAGGACTCCCGCTCAAGGAATGCTTCAGATGACGTAGTGTCACCCGGCCTCAACCAGCCGCTGAGTTAGTCAGGTAATTGTTGAATAAGTGTAGCCCACTAACACCTAACGCCTCTTTTAAACATTATACCTCCCGCCTAGCCTGTTAACAACGAGGTTCACACCACATTGCCCTGAAAACCACGAAGAATGCAGGATGCCTCCAACTAAAAGGATCGGAAAGTATACATCAAATACCATAACTGTTCTGCAATCATACCTTTTTACTATCTCACCCAGGCCTCGCTCCGGGACTCATGGAAACCCTACCTCCAGGCACAACCGTGCCCACCAGGTAACAGGTGAGACCGATTTACTCTTTTATTCTTTCTCAAACATCTGTCCGTAGACAGAAAAATAGTTCTAGAATCGTGTACTAAAAAAACTTTTGCGGTTATTTTAGTTAAAAAACGGAATTAAGCCTTAAAAAAATAAAGTTTAAAACTTGTGTTGGAAGAGAAAAACTGTAAGTCGAACTCTGTAGACTGAACGTAGCTCTGTGTTCGAAAAACCAAATAACGTATAAAAAAACCAAAGCCTTGGGCGGTGCTCACCAAAATACCGGGTAGAATAAAATGATAAGAGCTTGTGTTCATGTATACGCTTGTCGATTTCAACTCCCTTCAGTATATATGCGGGGCCCATATCACTCGCGGCTAACGCCCTTCCCAGATCGGTTACTCATTCAAAAACATACATGGTGCTCCTGACCACACAGTCTATTCTTTTCGCCCTTGCGGACTAGTATCACTGAATGACTCCAGGGACTTTCGCTCGGCTCTATCACACCCAAGACTAACATCTTATCCAACTCCGCATACATTAATTTCTGCCCAGCTGGCGACACCGGATAGTGTTTACTTTTAACTGGAGTTGCATCACGTGTGTCGATTGTATGTACCTCAGACTGTTTCATATCCAAGCCTTTCTTAGTAAAGCAAGGGAATTTTTCTATCACATCTTCCAAGCATTTCCGCTGAAAGTCTGACAACACATGGACCTTCTTTCCATCATTGACACAGCCGTCAGCTTTTTCACAAAGGCTCACATTGTTGGTGGTCAAACTCTTAATTTGGGCAAAAAGTTGAAACTTTCGCATAAAATGTATGCCATGAAAGAGCGACTTTCCCAAAGACGGTAAGAAAAAGAAAGTTATTTCATGTGATATATTATTGAAGGAGACGGTGGCTGTGACCTTACCTACTGTTTTATGTGGACATTCATCAGCTGTGTGTATAAACGTGTGGAATGGATGTACCACTAAATTTGCTCGGCCGACAAAGTCGACTCACCCTTTACCTAGACAGGGTACAGTAGCTCCACTGTCGAGCAACCCTTCTATCTCCTGACCGTTAATCATCAACCGTGTATAAAATCTTGTGTCATCATCCTCATAGAGTGATGCTGCTGCAATTTGCCAGCGTAAAGCCTTGCTCTTGTAGCGCTCGCGCGCTTTCTTAACCTTATTAGAGATCTCAAAAATTCTAGCCTTTGCCTCATTATACTCTTGAACACGAGTATAATGAGGCTTAACCTGTCAGACGACGGGATTGGATCTAAACTGGTGTCGACCGCATCTCTCCAGTCTGAGATGGGATCCTGTTCAAGCAGGAATCGACCTATCATTAATTTGCATATATGCTCATTACTATTGGCACATAAATAGTACTAGAGGTCAATCAACTCATCCCTGTCCTGCTTGAACGTTTCTTTTTTTATTGTCTCTCCTCTCGTTACATTTCTTGTAATCTAGTGGTTCAGTGGGAGAGACAAGTAAAGTTAGAAGTTTTTGTTTGTCAACGAGTGCGCACGTACATTAAAGAGCCAAATAAAATATTATTTGAATATACGTCAAAGTCTGTGTTGTTATTATTTTCGGGGAAAGAGACAAAGTGAAGTGTTTTGTGGAAAGCTTTTGAGCTTTGTTTTGGTTTCGATTTAAAATCTTTCCCATTTCCTTGCCTCTACGGGCTGTGATCGTTTGGTTCGTCACAACAACAATTTGCTTGTCGTCTGACTGCTGTTGGCCGTGGCTCAAACGACAACAACAAGAAGAATTGCAGATTTGTTTCTTATGTAGGCAATTAGTGTGCCTTTGACTCTTACAGCAACAGCAGCAGCTTTGGTGGTAATTTCTTCCGTGTGGTGGGGGTTTTGGAATACCATATCATCAGGGTGCCAGGAATACTTGGTTCCATTGGACTGTCCCTAAGAAGAGGTTGGTAAGTGCATCAACAGATCCTCTTGCGATTTCCCTGATATTTTGGGCAATTTCTGACGGGTACTCCATCATGACCACACTTATAGCAAAATAATTTATTCGGTGCTGCACAATTCACCCAGCTGTGACCTTCAACTCCACAATTCCATGATTTTAACAATTTCTGCTTCTTTATAGGGTTGCTTCTGCTGGTTTCTTAAGTGAACCACAGCGTTATAATAATCCTCGAAGCTTTCTTGGAGCTGCTGACGACGATTAAGAATTTGTGTCCGAATTTGAAACTCATTTTCAAACCGTTGGTATTTTGTTAGCAGGGCCCTTCCGATTTCTTTCCAAGATCGAAATTGGACAAATTTGCGGTGGGTCCAATACCAGTCTAATGCTGATTTCTCCAGAAGTTAATGAAATTTAGTTAGGAACTCACTTTCATTGCAATCATAGTCTCTCTTAAGCTCGCCTACTCGAAATATGTATTTTTGCACATTCATGGTTTTGGAGGTACCATAAAATTTTATTCCCCATTTTCCTAAATTAAGCTTACCAGTCGATTCAGTTTGTGTACTGCCACCAGAATTTCCAAAATGTGCCGAAGGACCTGGAAAATGCGCTTGGTGCAACAGTGGTGGTAAATAAGGCGGTGGCTCACGAGAACTCTGTGCTACGGCGGCCTTTCAGCAAATGGTGAATAGTCATCGGGTCGGCCAGGAATTCCTGTAAACAGATGGCAAACTAAGTCCGACTGCCTCCGAAACTGGTGGTGCTGGTATAGACGATGGTGGAGCAGCGCTCGTGCTTAACACAAAAGGTGGAGGCTTGACCCCAAAGGCATATCTTGTCCCTGGCGCAAAAGTGGTCTTCCAGGATTTCTTTCAGCTTGTTCCCTATCAAACTCTACGCCAGCCAAACCAACGGTTGAATCAATTACTTCTCGCGTGGCTACGCTAGTAGACGGGTCTGCTGGAGGCTTTGGGACGCTAAGACCGGTCAGTGGGCTAAACGTTGGAGAAGATATATATCCTTGTGAGCCGAAAGAGCTGGTCAATAGCCTCGACAAATCATCCATGCCTGGTGGTAGTGGTGGAGCAACTGACGAAAGCGCAGATGTGATCGGCTACCGCTGTGGTTGTTGTAGCGAAAGTCACCGCTGGTTAGCTTGCGCTCGACCAAAAATTCTGAGAAGTCTCTGGCTGCATCCTGGAATATTCAGAGTCTTCTCTAGTTGTTGAGCGGGTATTTACCATTGGAGTATTAGACCAGAAATACCGAAATGTAAAAAAGACATTTTAAACGCGTATTAAAACCGCCAAAAAGACGAATGTAAAATCAACAAAAAAAAAAAAAACAAGAGAGAAAAACAAAATATTTTCAAAAGGAAACCCCCTTGTGAACGTGCCAATACTGAATATAAAAGCAGGAAAAACACCACAAATATACATGTCAAACTCCTACCTACAGATGCCAACAAAAGAAGAACCAAAAGTCCCTAAAAAGCGAAAAAAGTAATGCAAAAATGGTTACGTGAGTGTAAACGTAGGCTATATAGCAAAAAGTGAATGAGGGAAGTTAACTGCTATGGACAAAACTGGAGACGAAAACAAACGCCTGGCTTCACAATCCATGGAGATGCGCCACAGATGTGTAAGATCGGATATCTGTTCCCGCCCAGGAATAAATCACACAAGAGTCCACCTATCAATGTGTATGCAAACTTTTTGTACTATTGAAACTAAGAGAGTAGAATGTATGTATGTAGAGTGGTGCGATTCTCAGCGAGCTCCAGACAATTAAAACGTTATACATTATGCACTGGTGTTTTCAAGACCACGCTCAAACAGAAACAGCCTCTTTTATGATGCATGTGTGATCACTCAAGACCAATCGCTTGCTCCGTCGAAGCTCCTCGTCCCCAAATACTGCACACTCGATTGGACGGGCCTTCGACAAACCAAGCGAGCGGTAAAAAGCGAACACATAATGCATGATATGGAAACGGGTTAAAAATTATAAGGCTATCGTATTGAAGTAAGGGAGAAAATCGATCATTCGCTAAAAAGCAATTAGCAGTACTCCTAACTCCATCAAGGCCTTTAGCTACTAAGAACTCATTTACCTTCGTCCCAATTTAACTCCGTCCAAAGGGACTAGGGACTCTTCAATTACCTAACCGGGACTCATTTTGACTAACCAGTCAACACAGAAATTCCTACGCAAAACAAAAAATATTGACACTACAATCGACTTATTTCAGGCCCCACGTTGGACGCCATTTTGTTACGATGGTGTTTATGGGTTGGCATCAACTGGATGATAAATTGCCAGCCAATAGAGCTTAGAACAATCCCTTTTGGCTTTGACGGTATGCTGGCGTTTTGCGCGGCTATCGATCGTGGGATAGGGGTGGTTCTTGCCAGGGGAGCTCTTGACACCATACCAAAAGATTCTAACTGGAATTGTATAGGTATAGAAAAGTTTGAGGCTGAAATAAGTCTAAACAAAAGGGAGTTGACAACAACGACTATAGAAATGATACACGTTCACTAACGAAACAAAGGACTAACTTAAGTACACGGCACAGGCCGATACGTGGCTTGGCGGCTGACTTGCCAAGCGTTTGGCCCTTTCACAGAAGCCGCAATCGGGAGTATAGTCATACTGGATATGTTGCAACGTGCAGTTCGAACATAGCCAGCAGTGGTTCACAAGCGTCGTCGTCGTCGCCATCTGCGTCCTCGTCGTCGGACTATGTGACCCCCCCCCAAATTATTGTGCATCCCGAGAGCAACAGGGCAAGGAGGAGAGCCATTCGCCGTATTCATGATCTCCGAGCCGATGAACGGCCATCAGAATTTACAGTGGGCGAAGTTACGAATGTCATCCGTGGCGCCAAATCACCTAAGGCGTTTGGCCCCGACGGAATCTCTACATTGATGTTCAAGAATCTGGATTCACCTGAAGTTGAGTACCTTACTACTGTCCTCAATCTGTCTTTGAACACTTATAGTTCCCGATGTCTGCAAAATGGGCAGAGTGATCCCGCTACTGAAGCCTGGAAAGCATCTGAGTTTGGGGGAGTCGTACAGACCGATCTCCCTTCTCTCACCAGTGGCAAAGACGCTTGAGGCATTTGTGACACGGAGTGGAATAATATTCAGATCTGTCGGAATGCCGGCCCCCGAACTGCGACGGGCCCTCTTAAGGGCGCAATTCCTAATCGGGAGATCGGTTTATATGGCGGCTATATCAGGTTATGGACTGATATAGACCATACATAGCAGAGTTATTGAGAGTCATACCAGAACACTTCATGCAAAAATTTCAGCCAAATCGGATAAGAATTGTGCCCTCTGGAAGTCAAGGCCCAAGGTCGGTTTATATGGCAGCTATATCGGATTATCAACCGATTTTGACCATAGTGAGCACAGTTGTAGGAAGTGATACCAAAACACCACGTGCAAAAGTTCCACCATATCGAATAAGAATTGCGCCCTGCAGAATCTCAAGAAGTCAAGAGCCAAGATCGGTTTATATGGCAGCTATATAAAAACAAGCACAGATTTGGCCCATTTACAATCCCAACCCACCTACACTAATAAAAATATTTGTTCAAAATTTCAAAATTTCAACTCAATAGAACAAAACATTAGAGAGTTTAAATCAAGAAAACCCAAAATGGTATGCTCAAAAGGGACCAAAAAGTGGTGATGGATCTGCCTCTTCTTCTGGGATAACTGGATATTCAGGCTCAGTAGATGGTGGCACCAGTTCAGCAGCCCTGCCCTATTGATCCGTCCGTTAGTATATGACCGTCGGTTTATTGGTAATTGTATGTGTCTTTCCTTTCTTTTTGTTTTTTTTTTTAATGAAGTGGCGATGAAATAGTTCTTTTCTTTCTCTTTTCTTTCCAGAGACAGCACAATCTGCCTGTGCTAATGGGTCATAACCCTACTTTTAAGCTACGCCATAGCTACGTAAGCTGAGCTCAATTTGAGGCGCCTTAGGCACCTTTTCTAAGACAGATAAAAAGGTATATTTTATGTAAACTAAACACACAATTGCCCTGTCTAACCACTATTAATAAAATATATTGTTCTTGTTGTTTTTCTTTACAAATATAGGTTGAAACAAGAAGAAGTCCGTCGAGCGGTCGTCTGTCCAATGTTACATGTGCAATAATAGGTTTTTATTACATGGGCATGTCGGTGTGAGCATGCCAGTTCTCTGCGCCTCCCGCTGTGATTATGGCTGGACGTGGCCGATAAGATGGGTTTACATTTGTAAGTTTGCAATTTTATTTAGCTTGTAAGTTTGTGGATTTATTTAGCTTGTAAGTGTTAAGATCGTTTATTTTCCTTTGCAGGTTATTTAGCATGTAAGCTCACTTAGCTTTTAAGATTGTAGTCTATTATTTTATAGGTGTCACTTTCCCTTATTCAGATCACAAATTCAGATTTTAATGCTTATTCCTCGCACACAATTAACCACCAATAAAAAACACACGCATTATCATTTCTTTCTTTTTCTTTACAAGGGATAGTTAGGTCGCACTACAAGGCATATGCCTGGTTTCGGTTCAATAACAAAAAAACACTCGGTTGCACTCGACTCCGTCCTACCAGCTTCAATTTTCAAATTTAAGAGAGCGGAAAAAGCCAGGGAAACTTGCAATTTTCTTCAAAATTGCATAATGGCCTCTCCTTTCTCCATGATATTTGGCCCCAAGCGACCTGACCACAACCAAGATTTATTTTTATCAGCTATTTGAACAGCGTTGCCAACCATTGCAAGCCAATCACAATAGTGACAAATAAGAACTTACAACGTCAGAAATGCGCACACAACAGAGCTTTGCCTAAGCTGTTTTTCTCTTTCTTCTTTCTTGTAGCACTGTTACAGTTGGTTCCGCTTACATTGGTAATTCAAAGCTCAGTGTGGTCATCTGTTATTACCACTTAGTTAAGAGAGCTGCTTCATGGTCGAGATCCTAGAGTAAGTGTCGCCGCCTACCAACCGGGGAACGTGAATTCGAAGCCCACCAGCGATGCTTTTTTTAACTTTTGTTTTTTTTTTGTTTTGTTTCATTTGGGCTTTGTTCCTTTTTTTAGCATTTGATCACATTAAGGTTGTAGTGAGTTCAATTTGTTTATTTTTGTTTCTTTTTTTTTGTTAGTTGTTGGATAAGGTGAAAATAGTTTTGGTTTGTTAACATCCACGCATATGCGTATAACCAAATCAAAGTCTAAGAGCATTTTACTCAATATTGTAAAAGTTGCCATATTTTCCCCTTAGCCATAGTGGTAAATGTATACTTCTTTTCCTTGTCCTTTTTAGCTTTTCTTTTACATTTGAATTCCCATACATGCACAAATTGGCTATTATTGTATTTGTGGCATGTAGTTCTAATTCAGCAATTTGCCTCATTGTTTAGGCTGAGGCTATAAAAGGTGGTAACAGACCGAGTTGGGGTCCATTTTGCTTTTACCTTGCAACCGAAAGTTTTGATTTGTGCCGTGAAGGACTTCGTGATTTTTTAAAGTGAAAAAGCGTTGTCCTTGCTTATAAAAATGACTTGAATATGGTTGGTTACAGATATCTTTGTTTTTTTTTTAAATAATTTTTTTTGTGGCAGTTTTCCTTATTTTTATTGTCCTGCAAATTGATTTATATTTTTAAATTCGCGGTTAAATAATTGCTGCCAGTGTTGGGTTGCTGCATTTTCTTTTTGCTGTGGGTTTTATGCCCTTGAAGCTGAATTTGATGCCTTGCGATCATATTATTTCATTCTCACTTGAATAAATTCATTTGGCAAGGCCTAATACTTATGAGTCAATTTCTCTATTATATGAGAACTTATGATTTTGTGGGCCCATACACATTTTTGCTCTAGTGACCAGATTTGGCTAACCCGAGAGAATTTCTACGAAATCTCATCCAATCAGTGCATTCTGGTGTCTTGAATCGTTCGTTTGATAGTAAAGAGCAAAAAGCCGACAGGATTTGTGCGAATTATGAGAGTTGTGCTTATCAGAAAGAGTGAATTTTCCGTCAAATATCATCTCAAAATTGAAAAAATAATGTTTTTGTGTAGATTTTGTTTTAAAAGGTTGTTAAGAGACCTTAAAAAGTAATTATGTTTCTTATTTTCGCCCATGGAGTTTGCCTTAAGTGGGTTAAAGTTTTAATTTTGTTCATTTGAAAGGCGGAGACAAAGAAACAAATCGGAAGTGAAACAGCGTTTTTGTTTTTGATAAAAATGAGTGAAACTTTCTGTGAAATCAGCATGAAGTTGTGAATAATTTGTTGGAAATTATGCAATTTTAAATCTGAAAAAAGACTCGTTTATAAATTTTATCAGATGCTAAGTAAAATATTTTAAAAGAGTAAAAAGCTGCCTTTTTGGTAATTAAAAACTTGCAATTGGCTGGAGTTTTATAACCCCTCACCCCCTCGAAAGGCCTTTCAACGTGGGAGCTCCAACAAAAACGAAGTAAAGGCTGGTACAACGTCCTTTTTTTACGGAACAATTTCCGAAAATCGTTCTTACGGTGGTTTGACAAGTTTGATTTTTTTTGGGTTTCTTTGGTCAAAATGTTTTCATTTACAAACAAAAAATTAATGCGGCATCAAACAATTTATCAGCTGCCTACGTGCATGTGTACACACAAATGTAAGTGTGTGGGGCGTACTAAAATTCATATATGTATGTTGTTGAAATTTCAACCAAAATTTCGTAAATAATGAAATACAGAACAATTTAATAAGAGACAAATGCAGCATTTATTTGTAAAAATAATTAGATTTTCTAGTATTTTTTACTGTTCTAAGTAAAATAAGCCCATATTTCCGGAAGACTTTGTCAGAATCTTCCACTTTTATCGAAATATTGTTGTTGTAATGGCAAGACCAAAAGCACAACACATTCTTTCACAAACCTTATAATTTCGTACTGGTTGATCGAGTTGCTTGTTGTGAAAGAAATACTTATTTTCTTTCGTATATTTATTTATATTTAAAAAATACTTTCTTATTTATGCATCCACAAACACTTTATTTTTTCCAACCAGAGTACATATGAGCAACATCAATTAGAAGTTTGACGATCGCGTTTATTTTGCATAAGAAGACGACTTGTTGCACACCGACTGTGGTTGTGCTCTCAATGGGCGACCCGAAATGTAAATTTTCCCTAGATGAAAAAACAAGTTATGACGAAACGAACACATTTCGGCAAATTTTTCCGTTTACTTTTTTATATGGAGTTTCAACGTGAAAACCGAATATAGAACGTTTTAAAAGAGACAAATTCAGCATTTATTTGTAAAAA
Organism: Stomoxys calcitrans; assembly: GCF_963082655.1. Taxonomy (NCBI): domain Eukaryota; kingdom Metazoa; phylum Arthropoda; class Insecta; order Diptera; family Muscidae; genus Stomoxys; species Stomoxys calcitrans. The sequence continues at coordinate 101,172,222 of NC_081552.1, forward strand.
TAATTAGATTTTGTAGTATTTTCACTGTTATAAGTTAAATAAGCACAACTTTCCAAAAGTCTATGTCAGCATCGTCGACTTTTATCCAAATATTGTTGTTGTAATTGCAGACCAAAAGGACAACACATTCTTTCACAATTCTCATTATTTCGTACAGATTGATTGAGTTGCTTGTTGTGAAACAGTTATTCATTTTTCTTTTGAGTATATTTATTATTAAAAAATGTTTTCTTTTTTATGCATCCACAAAACAGGTGAGCAACACCACTAACACTAACAAACACTCAGTTACAATTAGAAGTTTGGCGATCGCGTTTATTTTGTGTAAGAAAATGGCTTGTTGCACAGCAACTGTGATTGTGCTCTCAATGGTCGTCCAGAAATGTAAATTTTCCCTAGATGAAAAAACATGTTATGACGAAACAAACACATTTCGGCAAATTTGTCCGTTTGCTTTTTGTGGAGTTTCAACGCGAAAACCGAATATAGTACCGGCCTTAAGTTGTGTGAATGTATGTGTGAGTAGAAAAGAAGTAATACAAAGAAGGTCTATGTAGTCACAGCTGATTTAATGTAACAGAGTTACAATTTGAAGTAGAAATACAAACTCACACAGTGACATATCGTTTTTCATACACAATGAAAGTATTAAATAAAGACTGTTTCACAACCGATCAAGTTTTTCTTTCCGTGATTTTCGAATTTGCTTGAAGTATAAATATATTTTTTCTTAATAAATTTTTAACATTTGTTTAATATGGAGTAAGCCCAAACCTTAGGGTTTCATATGCAGGGTCGGTAAAGAAAAGTAGGGTAAATAATATGGGTTTACCAACTAAGAAGAATTTCTTTGGATGCTTATGGTTAACAGGAATGGAAGACAGCCGTACCGATTACACCTTAGCACAACCAATCAAATGGTGTAGGAAATAGGTCTTCCTGTATTGTCTTTTCTTCTACCTGTTGTTTTGGTCCGTTCTATCTTACTTCTTGTTGCTGTTTTAATTTTTGCACGCATAGAAATTAAAGTTTGTAGTTGGTAAAATTAAACGATGAACATTGGTAAGATTCACCCATCCGACGAGCAATAAGGCCGGCGTAATATGCGTGCCATGTCATTTTGTTTCATCTATGAACATTTATGTGGAGTTTTTGGCGCCAAACTTTTATTTTGAACGGCTTGATCCTCCTATCTTATTTCCTCTCTTTTCGTTATTATATTTTTATTTCCCTTTCATTTATTTTCTTTTGTCAGAACAACTAAATTTGGTTGAAATGTATATGTTTGAAATGCAGAAGTGCTGTTGCATATAACCAGGAGTTTTTCCTACCCTTTTTTCTCTTTTGTGAAAGTTTCAGTTGGTGTTTAGGTTGAATGAGTACATGTGTTGGACTAGGCTCTAATTCTGGCTTCAGCTTATATCTGATTGGAAACTTTTATAATTTGCCTTCTCTATTTGCGATATGGAATGTATGAACATTATCGAGGATGTTTTTACCTATCGTAGACTAAATTTTTTTTCTATCCCTACCTATCTCTACTTTTTTGCCTCCCCTATAAACTATTATTTTTATTCTTAATGATTTCCATTTATTCTCCCATTGTTTGATAATATTAGTTTTTTTATTGTTCTACCTTACCTCCGATTTGGTTTTTGAATGATTTGTTGTTGTTAATTTTTTGATATTTTGTTTTGATTAACATTAGACTTTGATTTTTTTTTTAATTTTTATTTGAAATGCCCCTTGAGAGAAGATCTGAAGACTTTTCAGCTGCTGGAACAGCTGTTAAGGATAACTTGCTTTTATGCAAGATTTGCAGTTCTGGTATTCAGAATCCATCGATTCTAACAGAAACGGTCTGTAGACATACCTTTCATAAGATATGCATTACGAATTACATAAAGACTAATTCTGATTGTCCAGTGTGTGGGACGAACATTGTCAAGGATAGTAAAAAGTCCGGTCCTACAACTTCCCAGAAAACGACTCCAATGGTTGCAACTAGATCGTCTGCAAAAGCCAGAAATTATGATGCCAACAGGGCAAATGCTAGTGCAAATATGTCACTACCTCAATTGAGCTTGACTTTGGACAACGTAAAAAACTTAGCAACATCATTAATGAAGAGGCAACGAGTTGAGTCTCTTTCTAATCATGAATCTTCTTTGGTCGTATTGATACAAAGAATTCAGTCTTGTCTTTATTGAAGTTAAATATGGAATGAATATGACAATAAGTTTACAGAAAGCAAATGTATGTAGTTTTATAAATAATTTGTTGGTGTACAGTAATAATTACAACATGCCTCCTCAACATAATTGATTTTATAACTACAATCATTTCAAACATTTTAAAAAATTAAATTCGTAACTATTAAAGTTAATGCCAATATTGTTTGAACAAAAATAATGTTTAGGCTTTGGCACAGGTTTCGTGAAAAAATCGGCTACCATTTTGTCTGTAGATAAATATTGTAGTTCAACAAGTCCTCGTTCAACAATATCCTTTATGAAATGGTATTTATAATGAATGTGTTTGGTTCTTGAATGATGTGCTCCAAACTTAGCCATTTGTTGTGCACTTTGAGAATCTGTGTATATAGTGATCGGTTCTTCTTTTGAAAATCCTAGTTCTTCAAGGATATAGTTTAAATATGATGCTTCTTTTGCGGATTCTGTTAGAGCAATATACTCTGCTTCAGCACTAGAAGTCGCAACAACTTTTTGTTTTTTAGATTCCCAGGATACTACACTATTTGCCAACACAAAACAAAATCCAGATTGAGATTTTCGATTATTCACGTCTTGAGCCCAACTGGCATCACAAAATCCGATAATAGGTTTTGAGGTCTTTTTGTACGTTATAACTGCGTTGCTTGTGGTACTGAGATATTTTAGTACTTGAAAAGCAGCGTTTAAATGTTGTTTCCGTGGATTTTTGGAAAATTGTGATAACATGCTAACAGCACACGCTATATCTGGCCTACTGTGGAGGGATATGTAAAGCAAATATCCAATCAATTCCTGATATGCTTTCTCGTCCACTTTTTCTGCCTCTTTTTCAAAAATGGGTTCGCTCTCCAGTTTAATGTTAGCAGCCATTGGTATTCGTACCGGTTTGCAATTTTCCAAACCATACTTTTTCACAAGTTGTTTTATGTATCCCGACTGTGATATAGACACCTCCTTAGGTTTTACATCAACCTCAAGACTAATACAATGTTTAGGGATACCTAAATCGCGAATTTCAAAATTCGATTGTAACGCCTGGACAAACTCGTTCGTATATTCCATACTATTACTCGCAATGACTATGTCATCTACGTACAATGCAACAATCATAATTGTGTTATTTTTATGTATATAGTATATACACTGGTCATATTTCGATTGGTTAAGCCCAAAAGTTTTGATTACAGCATCTATGCATTTGAACCACTGTCTTCCGGATTGCTTTAGCCCGTATATAGATTTTTGAAGTCTACATACTTTATTACGACTTGCCTCCTGTACAAACATTTCGGGTTGTTTCATGTATATTTCTTCATCTAACTTCCCATTTAAAAAAGCTGAGGACACATCAAGTTGTCGGAGATGAAGGTCATATTCAACAGCTAAAGCGTAAAGTAACCTCAATGATGTTTGCCTTACAACAGGAGCATAAGTATCCATGTAGTCCAAACCAGGTACTTGGGTGTATCCCTTTGCTACTAATCTGGCCTTTCTTTTCTGTATTGTCCCGTCCGGTTTAATTTTTGATTTAAACACCCATTTACATCCCACTGGTGTTCGCCCTTCTGGTAAATCGGTTAAATACCAAGTATTATTTTTCATTAACGACGAATATTCGTCTTGCATTGCTTTATACCATTGTCCTGCTTCATTCGAAGTCACCGCTTCATGTACTGACTTGGGGTCCATTAAATTTTCAGATACATTGTTGGAAGATTCATTTTTATTTCTAAAAGCCCAGGATCTCAGTCTTTCTCTAATTGACTCACCCTGTACAGTGGGTTGCACAGAGATATTTGGTAATCCAACAGCATTTTCTGCTTCTAAACCACTTATAGAGTCAACAAAATCATCTTCACAATCCAACATCTCATTATTTTGCCCTCTTCCGGATTCATTAATGGTATTGTCCTGAATTTCCGAATTACCAACGTCATCCGATGTTCTTGCTTCTACATTGTTGTGATTCTGGTAGAAGTAACCATGATGGCAATTCTATAAGCAGGCCTCGATTTAGTGCCCCTCGATTTATATATCGTGCTGAAGCCCTAACTAGACAGACATTAAATGGGGGCATTAATATCCTTTGTCGCAGTGCCAGTGCACTATTTGAAGGCAAAGCCAGTGATTGGTTTGGAGGTTTCACCAAACTGTACGTGTTGTTCAGTGGGTCGACATGTACAAAGCATTATGTCAGCGTTATAGGGACTCCAGAACTGACATTGACATAACATAATTGATACGCAACACCAAGCACCAAGAACCTGTTGCTACTTTTTATGGCTCAGTTATCGACTTGGTCGATGGACTTGATAAGCCCCTTGATGATAAGACTCTGGTTGAAATCTTACGTCGTAATCTACAACTGGATATCCAGCATGAAATTTTAAATATGTCCATTAATGCGGTTGCGTGAGATATGTCGCCGCAGGGAATTTTTCCTTCAGGATATGAACCGAAAGCATGGGTTCTCCAATAGTAGGCATAACCAATTTTCCAAGCGTGCAGCAGAAGTTGAACTTCATGAAGTTAATGATCCTGAATTACTTGAGTATAAGGTCTCTTTCGTGTGTTGAAATGGTAGGCGTAGGGGTCATAGAAACCAGGAATGTTTAGCTGATCGCAGTGTTTTTTTGTTACGGTTCTCGTACTCCACAAGTTTATAAACCCAATTGTAGAAAATGTAATGACAATCCAAAAAACTTCCACAGCTCTGCACTGAGAAGTGCAAAAACTTGTCAACCAAAACCGAAAACTTGGCAACAATCTTCACAGACCATGTAAAAATACTTTATGATTTTCCTTCGGATACTAAACCAGAGAAAACCCAAAATACTAAATTGTCGAATAATAGTTATGATATCTGTTGCGTCCCTTGCTTTTGAGTAAAGACACAGAATGTTTTATAAAACGTTATAAAACTATATTTATTAAAATCAAAATAACAAAGTTGAGGAGAGCTTAACTGGTGCACTTGTACTTGACTTGAACGCAGAATAAGAGTGTCCATAACCTATGGTTATGTTCATCTTCTGCTCTGCTAACAAACGCACAATGTACAAACAATAACGCCATGACATGTATCGACAAAGTACATAAACAAATCTAATTAGATTTGTGTAAGTAGAAGACCAGTATGTTTGTACGTGTGTGTGTGTACGCCAAAGCAGCAGCAAAAGAACAACAGACATACATGCAGAAATATGAATATGTAAGTATGTATGTGCGTATCTACCGTTCTGCCTGTAAGTCTATATTAAAGTAACAGATCAAAGAATGTTAACAATCGTTTTGTGTGGCAGGGTTGCCATCCACAACATCTCCCCTTTTAGGATGTGTAGTCCCTGAAACGTTGAGGTGCACGTCTGACACGGCTGGAACGACGGACTGATGTTGAAGGGTGTGTAGGTGAAGGTTGTGTAGGTGTTGAAGGGTCACTGGAAGATTCACTTGGCCGTTGCAAAGTTGATGCCGGTGGGTCAAGAGTAGATGTAGATGTTGATGCTATTTCAGATGATGGACGTGTATTGCGAGGCGGTGGACATATCTCAAACATGTCAAACCAAGGGGTATTGCTTGTTGATGTGTCGTTGTGTCGCGTACGAAGCTGATTTGCATGCGATTTCATCATCTTGAAATAAGGGAACACCTTTATTTCCACTTCATAGTTCACTTTACCAATTTGCTTCTTGACTATTGCAGGTGCCCAGAAGAATTTGTTGTGTTTGTACACCTTTGCATAGACTTCAGCACCAATTGCAAAGTGTCTGGATTTTGTATTGAACTTCCGATTGTATTGCGCTTCCATCTTATCATTGCGCAGGAGTACGTCTTCTTTGGGCTTAAACAGCAAATCTAAATTTATTCTCACTTTCCTCCCCAGGAAAAGTTCTGAAGGAGATTTACCTCCAGGTGTGTTATTGTTGTCGGTTGCTCTGTAGTAGAGGAGAAATTCTCGTATGCCTTTGAGACTGTTTTGGTGTTTCTTTAAAGCACGTTTAAAAGTGTCAACAAAACGCTCAACTTGACCATTTGATTGCGGGTGGAATGGGGCGGTGCGAATATGCTCAATGCCGTTTTCACTACAAAACAAAACAAACTCTTGTGAAGTAAATTGAGTACCATTATCACTCACCAATGATTCTGGGAACCCAAATTTGGAACAATAGTCCCTGAGACACTCTATTGTTGATGACGACGTCGTCGACTTCATTGGGTAGACTTCAGGGTACTTGGAGAAGGCATCAATGATCAAAAGATATGTTGACTGATTCACTGGACCAGCGAAATCAATATGAATGCGTCGCATGGGTCTTGTAGCAATGGGCCACGAATGCAGTGTTGTTCGTGGTGGTGATTTAGCTGTTGAGGCACATACATCGCATCTTTTGATTATGTCTTCTATATCCTTGTCAATATTCGGCCAGTACACGTAGCTTCGTGCCAATGATTTCGTGCGAACAATACCTTGGTGTCCTTTGTGTAGTTGTTTTAGTATACGCTGCCGCAGAGTCTTGGGGATGACCATTCTATCTTGGTATAGAACACAACCATCACATGCTGACAAACCTTCACGGCGTTGGAAAAAAACAAGCTCTTCGGGGGTCTTCGTGTCTGGCCAGGAATTTTGTAGATACTTGACGATGTTTTGAAGCGTATTATCATTTGATGTAGCTGAGCGGATCATATTGTGTGTGATGGGCAATGCTGTGATATTGTCCTGAACAATATATTTGATCTCAGCTTCCATTTGAGCACATGCAATCACGACGTCTTCTTCGGGTTTTTCGTTTTTGTTGATTAGCCTGGATAAAATATCTGCGCAACCAAATTTCTGTGTTGGGGTATAGCTCAACTCAAAGTCGTAGGACATTAAAGTTAAAGCCCAACGTTGTAGTCGACTGGCTGTGTGCGTTGCTATACCCTTTTTGCTTCCAAAAATCGCTAATAACGGTTTATGATCGGTTCCAAGCTTGAAACGACGACCATACAGCATTTTGTGAAATTTGCTTACGGCAAAAACCAAGGCTAAACCCTCCTTCTCGATTTGCGAATAATTCCGCTCTGCTGGTGTCAAAGAACGTGACACATGATACACGGCCTTCTCGCCACCATCGGGGAAAACGTGGCAAATATAGGCGCCAATGCCTACATTCGATGCATCTGCTGCAACTTTGATTGGGAGTCTTGGGTCATAATGAGTCAGCATCAGTTGGGAACCCAGGATGTTTTTGAATTCCTGGAAGGAGTCTTCACAGGCCTTACTCCACTTCCATTCACGGTCCACTTTTAGCAAGTCGTCCATTGGTGCTCTTAAGTTGCGCATTTTCCGTATGAATTTCCCGTAGTAGTTTACTGCACCCAGGAAAGATCGAAGCTCTGAAACATTTGTTGGGGCTGGCATTTTCAAAATGGCGGAAATCTTCAAAGGGTCAGGACGAATTCCAGTGCCATCGACCTTATATCCAAGATAGGTGCAACTACGGGAAAAAAATGAACACTTATTAATGTTTATGGTAAGATTATACCTTTGGAACCGCTGGAAAACTTCATCGACTGCGTGTTGATTTTCCTCTTTTGATGGCGTTGCAATGATGACGTCATCAAGATAGGGATGTGCAAACTTAACTCCAGATAAAATTGTGTCAATTGCCTGTTGGAATGCCCCTGGTGCGGATTTGATCCCTGGTGCAAGTCGGTTGAATGTGTAGAGACCTCGGTGCGTGTTGATGGTGAGAATCTCTTTGGTGGCATCATCGACTTCCAGTTGCATGTAAGCATCCGTCAAATCAATTTGCGTGAAAAATTGGCAATTGTTGAAGTTGATAAAAATGTCATCAGGTAACGGCAATGGGTAGGTGTGAGGTTCCATACACTCATTCAATCCAGTGGAATAATCACCACATATGCGAACTTTACCGTTTGACCTCTTTACAACAACAATAGGTGCTGCCCATCTGGAGTAACTTACAGGTGTGATGATATTTGCCTGCTCCAGGCGTTGGAGTTCCTCATCTACTTGTTGTAAAGCGGCATAAGCGACGGGTCGTTTTGGTTTGAAGACGGGTTGTGAGTCTTGTTTGATTTTCAAATTGACCTTGAAAGTTGAGCAGTGTCCAGGTTGTGTGGAAAATATCGATGGATATTTGCTTTTGATATTTTCGATTTCCGACGTTGAAATTGTGTTGCAAATTGTGTCGATAGGCAAGCTCCAGATACCAAGTTTGTCCATTAGGTCAGTACCCATAACGTTCAACTTGTTGTTTGGGGTCACAAAAATTGTTGCTTTAATTGACTTGCCTTTAAATTCAAACTCCACTTCACACTGGCCCAAAAGGTTCAGTACATGGTCTGATGCGTCTCTGGCAATATGAGCTGGTTTCAGTAGCGTTGGCTTGTTTATTTGCATCCACATTCGGCGCGAAATTATTGTTATGTCTGCACCAGTGTCGAACTGCAAGCGCTGCTTGACGCCATTAATTTTGACGCTGACGTGCTTTCTATTTGCAGCAACATTTCTAACTGCAGTAACACTTACTTGCGCTTTGCTATACTGCTTCTTTTTGCTTTTCTTCTCGCTGCGCTGTTTTGATGTTGCAGCGAAACAAGAACAGTAGCCTTCTTTGTGACCTACGATGCCACACTGCTCACACAAGTGTTTGCTGTAGCTGCAGTTTTTAGCGAAGTGCATTTCGCCACACTGCCAACATGGACGTCGCGGTTTTTCACTGGGTGCTGCGCTGCTCTGCTGCTTAACTTTGTGCTGTTTGTGATTGCGTTTGACTGCATGGACGACATTTTGTTCTACCACGGCGGCATCTTTCCTCAAGCTGAGCATACGATTTACCTCTGACACCATTTTGTCAATGGTAACCGTGTCTTCAGTGTTTCCTTCTAGAAAGTGCAATAGGCGGGCTCTAACATCAGCATCTTCTGGTGCTTGAAGTCCTCGCAGAAACATCAAGCACTTAAATTGATTCTCCGTCAGTTTGCCAAATTCGAAATTGTCACAATTTCGGTTTACCATGGCACCATATGTGAAGAAGTCCATTTGTGTTGTCTTTGTAAACTGCATACATGCGACCCGTGAACTGAAAAGTGACTCTCTTCTTCCAAACAGTGTTTTGAGAGTGGACACTGTTGTCTCAAAGTTCAAGTCTCGAGGCACTTTTGGTAGCAAATAGTCGGCATATTTGTCAAAAACCTCCGGTTCCAGCTTCCGCAACACCAATTTCACTTTTTCGGCATCAGCGAGTTTATTTGCATCTTCGCCGAAAAGATGATCATAGCGTGCGTACCAATTCTCGAACGTTTGGTTTGCCTCCGGATTATATACAAACTCTTTTATGCACTTGGACAGCATATCCATAACACCATCACTGCCTGTACTTGCCCCCCCGGATGGCTTTGCGATTGCCACCAACTGCTCCAACAACCTGGCTTGTTGCGCCAAAATAGATTGCAATAGTTGTTCTTCCATTTTTTTTTGTTAGTACGTTGTTGTACAATTTGAGAAAAAAAAATTGTTTTTTTTTTTTTTTTTTTTTTTTTTTTTTTTTTTTGTATGAAAAAGACTGACGTCGTCAAAAAAACACTTGAAAATCGTTTAAGAATCACTTTAAATCCTCGTCGCCACTGTTGCGTCCCTTGCTTTTGAGTAAAGACACAGAATGTTTTATAAAACGTTATAAAACTATATTTATTAAAATCAAAATAACAAAGTTGAGGAGAGCTTAACTGGTGCACTTGTACTTGACTTGAACGCAGAATAAGAGTGTCCATAACCTATGGTTATGTTCATCTTCTGCTCTGCTAACAAACGCACAATGTACAAACAATAACGCCATGACATGTATCGACAAAGTACATAAACAAATCTAATTAGATTTGTGTAAGTAGAAGACCAGTATGTTTGTACGTGTGTGTGTGTACGCCAAAGCAGCAGCAAAAGAACAACAGACATACATGCAGAAATATGAATATGTAAGTATGTATGTGCGTATCTACCGTTCTGCCTGTAAGTCTATATTAAAGTAACAGATCAAAGAATGTTAACAATCGTTTTGTGTGGCAGGGTTGCCATCCACAACAATATCCAGGATAATACTTTAGTTCAGAATACTTGTCTTAATACTTCAGGACCCCATCTAATAATACATTTTCATGTGAGGTTAGAAAACTATCATAAGGTCAGAAATAGAATTTTTAATGAAGAGAAGGTGACTTGATCAGATAAAAGAATGAGGAAATTTTGGAAAATGGTTAAGAATTTAAAAAGAAACTTTAGTATTTCAGTACTTGAGAGGCCAGGTTCGTTCGTTCTTGTGCTGAGGTACGTTTGTTAGATAAAAATATAATAGGCCTTTTAGATACTGGTGCCTTCGTGACATGTCTTGGTGCTCATGCTGCTATAGGTTTTCAAGGATCTCAGGTTCCTTACAAAAAGTTAGATACCACTGTCAATACAGCAGATGGTAAACCTCAGTGAATTGCAGGTGCTTTTACAACTGAAGTTGTTTTTAGGAAAAGGAGCGAGCCCATAACTGTGTTTGTCGTTCCTAATTTGTCACAAAATTTAATACTTGGCATTGATTTTTGGAGAAAATACAACCTTCTTCCTTCATCACTTTTAAATGGGATTTCTAGTTTATCGTTCTCGGTAGGCGGTACTCAGACTTTGGACCAACAACACCTATCTATTGATTAGAAGTTTCAGCTACAATGTGCTATTGATTTGTTTCCTCCGTTTGCGAAAGAGCGCCTAGGAAAAACACATGTTATTTGCCATATTATTAATACGGGCGCTGCAACACCGATAAAACAAAGGCATTCCCTGTCTCTCCGGCGATCGAGAAGCTAATCTACGACCAATTCGATCGCATGTTAGCTATGGGTGTAATAGAGGAATCAACCAGTCCTTGGTCTTCGACAATTGTTTTACATAGGAGACCCGGCAAGAATCGCTTATGTTTGGACAGTACAAAACCTAATGCTGTGACAGAAGGGGATGCTTTGCCTAAAACTGAATTTATATCCAGCCTTGATTTGAAAGATGCATTCTGGCAGATACCGCTAGATGAAACATCGAAAGGTAAGACTGCTTTCACAGTTCCTGGGAGACCTCTTTATCACTTTAAAGTTATGCCATTTGGCTAATGTAATGCCCTGCAAACCATGTGCAGGCTTATGGACAGGGTGATACCGGCGTCTCTCAGGACTGAGGTTTTGGTCTACCTGGACGATCTTCTAGTGGTATTTCCAACATTTGATCGGCATCTAGAGGTACTCAAGGAAGTGGCTGAGTGTTTTCGTAATGCTGGACTTACAATAAACGTGGAAAAAACAAATTTTATATGACCGAAGTCCGATATTTAGGCCATGTAGTTGGGGACGGGACTAGTCGCACCGATCCAGATAAAATTTTGGTCGTCACTGAATTCCCGACACCGAGATCTGTTAAACATTTTAGACGATTTCTGATTTCAGGGTGGCTGATGAAAGCCGCTACCAAAAAAAAATGTAATAACTTTTTTTCTATTTAATAATAATAATTTAATAATTAATTTAATTAATTAATTAATTAATTTAATTAATAATAATTTAATAATTAATTTAATAATTTAATTTAACATGAATAAAAGAAAAATGTATTCCATACACCGAAAAAAAAATGTAGCAATATTCATCATTGTAGCAATATTCATCAGCCACCCTGTAGGTATGTCAGGGTTGTACAGAAAGTTCGTCGTAGGTGATACTCATGGTGCGACTCATAGATTCTTCCAGCGCTTTTATGTTGATTTCATAGAACCTTACCCCAGATCCAGTTCAGGAAATATTGGGATTTTTATTGTCGTTGATCATTTCTCAAAATATTGTTTTCTTCGCTCGGTTAAAAAGTTTACGGCTGATGCTGTTATTAAGTATAAGGAAGAGGATTTATTTCACACATTTGGTGTTCAAAATTTCTCATATCTATACCGCAGTTCATCGATCCGTCATTTCTGCTTTTAAAGCATATGTAAAACCCGATCAAAAGGATTAGGAAGAAGAACTAAGCTTTATTGCTTGTGATTTGCGTTCAATAGTACATACTGCCATTGGGTCTTCCCCTTTTTTTTGGTTTTTGGTTAAAACATGGTGACTAATGGTTCGACGTATCAATTGTTAAGGAAATTGAATGCCTTAGAAGACAGCGCTATACGATTTGATAGGTCGGACACATTTAATGTGGTAAGTAAAAAATAAAAATTTTCTTTATTGATAATTATTAAATTTGTTTTATTTTTATTTACTTTTAATGAAGATTCGTGTCATCAGCCAAATAGAAAACTCCCTTAGCCAAATGAAGTTGTATTTTTACCTCAAGTCGGTTGTTCTACATCAGAAGGTAAGTGCATAATTTGCGAAATTATTTGGAAAATCTTGAAAAACTAAAACGTTGTATTCTTCCAGACACCAAGAAAATAGCAATTATCGGGATCTTAAGTGTTTTGATGGAATCATATCCATCGGAGAGCTACGATGAAACCAACACCGTTCCTTTGAATTTGTTAAGGAGAGATGCTGCCATGGGATTAAGTGGGTCTGGCTGGGCAGTTAAAAGTGACGCACACTTGGATTGGAAAAAATAGCTGTGTTCGGGAACCCAAAAATTTGTGCAAATTTGCACAAATTTTTACTAGAAGTCGTTCGCATAATTTAGTTGCCAGCAAAAGAGAACAAATTTTGACAGTTAGAAAATAGAGAACCTGCAATTTTCTACTGGGACTTTTTTTACCAGCACAAATTTGCAGCTTTGAACACATGTTTTGTAAAAGTCAGCTGTTTTATGAAAAGCAGACGTTACATAAAAATACAAAATCTAACGCCAAAATGGATCAAAAACGCGAAGGTAAGTAAAGAATATAAATATTGTTTATTGGTAATTATTAAATTTGTTAAATATTTATTAACTTGTAATGAAGATTCATGGCAGCAAATGGTGTTCAGGTACATAAAACTCGACAAATGAAGTTGTAATTTTACCTCAAAAAATTGAAACATTGTATCATTCCAGACACCAAGAAGAGAGCAATTATCGGGTTTTAAGTGTTTGATGGAATCATCCTCATCGGAAAGCTACAATGCAACCAACACCATTCCTTTTAATTTGTTAAGGGGGGAAGATGCTGCCATGCTGCCACCCTTAGCCTCACATTAGTGGTCGTAGCAATTTATTTAGACACAATATCCAAAGTATTAGATGGTTAGTCCAAGGTATCTTTGTCAGCACAACAAATATACTTTTGTATATCGTGATGGCATGTAAAGCTGTTGTAGTCATATGCAGCCTTCGAAATGCATGCGGATGCTCGGCGAATGGAAAATGTCCAACGAGAGGAGCGGGAGGAGTAGCCCCTCATGCGTCTTGGCTACTGATGAGAGATGGGAGATTGGTCTGTACGACTCGCCCTTGCTCGTGTCCTTTTTAGGTTTCAGTAGCGGGATTAGACTGCCCATCTTCCAAACATCGGGTACTATAATAGTGTTGAGATAGGCTGAAGACAGTTGTAATGTAATCGACTCCAGTCAGATCCAGATTCTTTAGCATCAGTTTAGACATTCTGTCTGGAACTTGCGCCTTGCGCGACTTGGCGCCACAGATGACATTCGTAGCTTCGAGCACTGTTGTTGTAGCAGTGTGTTTTACACTGAAGGACTACATCGGGCCAATGCGGTACGTAAAACCGGCTGCCATGGGATTGCACGGTAATTTGTGATGGTTGTCCAGCTGCACGGAGATCACGGATATACGAATGGCTCCCCTTCCAGCCTTTTCACTCTCGGGTGAATAAATTGATGTTTATTTAAGGAAAATACCTCAAAGTATCGCCAGCATTTTTTTTAAATTGTTTTCCGAGCAAGCAAATAAAAACCAACCAAAACAAAAATTAGCTGTTTTTATGCAAATTTTTACTGGATTCGTTCGCGTACTTTTGTTTGCACATTTTTTCAAAAGAGTGTAAATAACAATGATAAAATTTTATTAAAAAAATTTTATTAAAATTTTACCATAAGTAATGAGGGAATCGACTAGAAATATCGCAAAAAGCGAATAAAGTACAGCCTTAAAAGAGGGGAAATCCGCTTAATAGGTAAATAAAACTCCCCTTTCATAAAAGAAAGGTTATAGGGTCTAACACAATCAATTTTCGATTCAATTAAAAATTGAATCAATTTTTTAAATGAAAATTTCAAACACGACTATAATTGCAAAAAAATAGTATTCAATTAAATAATGATTGGGTCAATCAATATTTTTACTGTAAAATTGTTATCGATTTTTACTCGGGTACTTTCCAGGGTACTTCCCATGTCGAAACAATTAAAGGTGGTCTTATTTGAATAACATCCACAAATCATACAGTGCATCATCATCTGTTGAGTGTCAAGACCCAGAAACTCTGCGACCAAGAAGGAATGCGTCCACAGGGATCTGGGTCCGAGTCGAGTGGGTCTGGCCGGGCAGTTAAACAGGTGACGTGTATCGTGAGGTCCCTGGTTACAATTGGGACATACATCTTGCACGTCGGCATCAACCCTTGCTCTGTAGGAGTTGAGGCGGCTGCATCTGCCGGAACGTAATTGAGCCAGAACTACTCTGGGGAGGGTCAATTTCTTCAGGTGCAATGGGAGACGGTCGTTCTCCAAGGACTACACCCGGTAGCCATTTACCGCATCTGCTACCGTGTCTGCATGAATGTTGTTTAGACCTGCTTGATATGCCGCTTGTACACTGAGACGGCAGCCTTGCCGATGAAAGACTCCATCGGGCTATTACGGCACGTACAACCGGCTATCATGGGATTTTATTGTAAATCAGCTTTGCATAAGGACTACTTACACTTACGCCATCGGGCTATTACGGCACGTACAACCGGCTATCATGGGATTTTATTGTAAATCAGCTTTGCATAAGGACTACTTACACTTACGCCATCGACTATCACAAACAGAACGAGCTAAGCCCCATAACCTAAATAATCTGACAGCCTCCACCAGCTTAGGAATAAAGGGAGATGATCGAAGCCATTGGGCCCATTTCACTACTATTTCGTACGATAAACTATTGTTAAAAATCCTTGGAATTCTTGTTAAAAAAATTTCTGTTGAATTCTTGTAAAATGTACATTTATGGACATTGAGAAACAGATATCCAGATGAGAAACAAACTGCCATATGTACCGATCTCTCGATTTAAGATTTTGAGGCAATAAAAGGCGCACTTATTGTCCGATTTCTGCGAAATTTGGGACAGTGAGTTGTGTTAGGCTCTTCACCATCCTTCTGCAATTTGGCCTAAATCAATTCAAATTTGGATATAGCCGCCATATAGACCGGTCTCTCGGTTTATGGTTTTGGATCCATAAAAGGAGCATTTATTGTCCAATGTCGCCGAAATTTGGGACAGTGAGTTATGCTGTGGCCTTTGACATCCTTCTTCAATTTGGCCCAGATCGGTCCAGATTTGAATATAGCTGCCATATGGACCAATCTCTCGATTTAAGGTTTTGGGTCCATAAAAGGCGCGTTTATTGTGCGATTTCACCGAAATTTGAGACAGTGAGTTATGTTAGGTCCCTCTTCAATTTGGTCCAGATAGGTCAAGATTTGGATATAGCTGCAATATAGACCGATCTCTTGATTTAAAGTCTTGGCCCGATTTTGCTGGAATTTGAAAAAGTGACTTATGTTAGGCTTTTTGACATCCATGTCGTATGTGGTTCAGATCGGTCTATATTTGGATATAGCTACCAATATTTTGTTTTACAAAATTGAATCGGACCAAGATAACCAAGAACCACCCCCATCCGGCGAGCCTAGCCGCGCTGAACGCCAACATGCCAGCAGTAGCGAGACGCCGATATTGTTTTATCCAGCGCGAGGCACGACAAAGTGTGTAAGGAAAAGCGAAACCCGTATATTAAACATAGCTAAGATGCACGGCTACAGCAGTCCAACTGTGGCTTTAAACATTTGAGTACTATTTGCATAAAAAATTAGAGTTTTGTTGTTATTTTTTTTACCAAAATGTGATTGTTTATTTTTTTTCTTTTATTTCGCATTATTTGTTCTTTCAAATTTGTAGTGTTCTTTCTTAATAGCTTTTGTTGTAAATATAATGTTCTTTTTCTCATTTAGGATGAATCACAATAATTTCCGTTACTGGTTTCTTGCTGCTGTGTTCTTTAATATGGTTATTGATTGTTTGTTTAAAAAGCGCAATAAAAAATAAAATTACGAATTAAATTAAAAATAGTTTGGAATTTGTTGTTTGTTTGTATAATAAAGAAAAATACATTCAATATAAAAAAAGAGCAAGCGAGTTCGTTATTTATGTATAGGAGAAGTAAAATAGCTCATTTTCCTAACAAGAGGCAAATTATACAAACAGAAAGAGGTTAGATCACAACAGGTTGAATAATAAACCCCACTTTAAAAGAAAATCGAAAATGCTTTTTTAGTTTATATAATCGCTTGTGTAAAAAAGAGGTTGTAGCAAAATCAAAACAACAGTAAAACAAAGAGATATTTTGGGCGTAAGCGCAGAATGAGAAACAAACATACTCCAATGAGCAGAAAGTACAAACTGGAAAGAAGGCGGTTTCATTACACACCAAGCTTTTGAAATAAGTATATTGTTGATTTTTTTGATTAGTCAGACAATTTTAATGCTTTGAGTTCTTCCAAAAACTTGGCCTCCATAGAGATTTTGTTAAGTTGATTTAGTTCCAAAGCTTCGCCCTGTTCTTGGCGCAACTTGAGCTTTTTTATGTCGGATAGCTTTTTAGCGACATTACGAATTTTTTTGTCTTTTTCAGGATTGGCTGCCTTTTTGGAAGGCTGCTGCTGCTGTTGAGGAACATCGCCTTGTTGCTGTTGGTTAAATGATTTATTTTGTTGTTGTTGTTGTTGGGTTTGCTGACCTTCCTGTGCATTATTTTCTAGAATCTTTTCAGCATCATTGTTGTTGCCATATTGATGGTTTTGATGCTGTTGCTTTTTTTGATATTGCTGCTGTTGTGGCTGCTGGCGTCGGTTATTGGGATTGCGTTTGTTTTGCGGACGTGCTTGTTGAAGCTGTTGACTATTTTCCTCCTGGCCGCCTGCCTGAAGTACTTCTACAGTCGCCTCACCATTAGGTGGGGTATTGTTGCCGCTGCTGTTTTTGTTGACATTTGGAGAAGAGTTGCTATTTGTGTTAACACCACATTCACCTTTGGACTCTCTTCGAGCCCTAGCCCTCTCAAAGTTTCGTTGCTGCCTTTTGCTTGATGCATTTTGTAGCTGTTGTTGTTGCTGCACTTGTTGTTGTTGATTATTTTGTTGGGTTGTGGTGTGTTTTTGAGCTCCTTGTTTCTTATTGTTGGCATGCGAGGAAGTATAGCCTAAAATAAAAAAAGACACATTCATTAGGAATATAATTTTGCTAATTTGTAGTTATTTTTTATTATTTCGATATAGTAATAGTAATGCAAATTTATTATTATGTATGACTTATATGAGAGAATTTTCAAACCGTTACTAATGTTGTCTTCTTTTGCGATAATTGCGATTATAAGGTTCAAAACGATTTGAGTGCTTTTGACGGCCATCTTCGAATGGTTGTTGTTCATGAGAGTTATTATCGTTATTACGTTCCCTCCATGAACCTGGTCGCAGTATTGGACTATTTAAATCATATTTTCTTTGCCAAAATGTTCTTTCTTTACCTGGCGGTAGACCTGGTATGGTATTTTGCGGCTGAATCAACATTTTGTTGTTCCCCTTATTTCCACCACGCAAGTGTGGCGGGGTGTAAACGTTTTTACTTGCTTCAGGTTGGCTTGACTTGATGCCTTCCTGCTTAGCTTTAGTTATCGTCGGTTCACCGAATGTATTTTCAGCAAATTGCTGCCACTCCACGGCTAGAAGTTCTTGACCTTGCGGCCAAATTGTCTCATGCATTAAAGCCCCAGAATAATGATAAACTTTAAAGCTGAAAAAAGGAAAACAAAACAATAGTTTAGACTTTCTTTGCAAATGCTTGAATAGGAAAATGATAGAGACAAACAATTATTCCAATAGTCATTATTATTGAAACAATTTTTATTCCAAATATTGATATTTAGTTTACTAATATGATGTACAATATAATTTGAAATCCGTTTCCCCTATTAAATAGCACTAGGTAAAAAATTAACATTCAAGTAACTCTTTATAATTCATTTTACTTCAATATCACTGTCTGCTATTCCGCGAAGGAATTTGGATTTTTTGTCGCACATTGCCTGCTCATTTACATATTTACACCATTTTACTTGGTATGTATTATTGTACTCACCCGTTTCCAATACGCAATCGGGGAGCCGTAGTGGCCGTTACAAAGTATTCACCATTGGGACTCCATTCAAAATGAGTGGTATCGGGGCATTTTATATTGGCTATCATCTCCTTCATCTTCACATCCCAAATTTCGACATTTCCCGGCAAGTTACCAAAACCAGCTAAAACGACTAGTGCTAAGAAGTTAAGGACAAAAACCACATAAATAAAGAAGGTAAAATAAGGATTGAAATTTGAATTGTTAAAAAAGGATATGATTTCCAAATGGGTTGAAGTATGCACAATTACGAGGTCCCTCCTTAAAATCGAATATGACGTCACACTTCAAATTATACAACGCCGCCTTAGAAGGCATATAGCCGTAGACGACAACAAATTCTGTAGCTTTTGGACTCCATTTGACACAGTGAACGGGACCTTCTTTAGCTAAAAGTATAAAGTGGGTTTTAATGGATTAGAAGATTCATTAGACTTTCATACGTAATTAAAAGCACAATTCTTACACAATGGCACCGAACATGAATCGCCCTTCGTATTCAAAAAATGCAATGCTTGATTTCCATAATACGAAGCTCCTGTTTTATCCACTTCTGTACTGGTCAGCAACAGCAGTCCAGTTCCCCTCTTATTCCACATCATTTCAACACGGTCAGCATTAAAGAAACTCTTACAGGCCAGTGTTTGAGTCTGTCCCAAGGCCGGGTATTTGTATAGTTTGCACATGGAAGGTGCATCTTTGGCCCCAGGCGTATAGATGGCAATAAAGGGTGGACTACTGCCAGGTCCCACTGAAAGTATACCACCACGGCTCCCACCGATCTTCTTAGTGGTTGCAGTGAAACCTTCAATACCCTGTGACAAATCATAGAATAGTGATTCGCCACCCACAACGATAGCGAAAATGCTTTCGTCAGACGACCATGAGGGCTCCCAATCGGTTTGTTTCTTCTGCACAATGCTGAATACCTGTTTACCGGTGGCAATTTCATATACGAACATATTGGGAGATCCTTCTGGAATGTCCTTAGTGATAACATACAGCTCCCATGTACATAAGTAATTGCCACGCGGTGAGAATTTCAAATAGAAAGCCTTGGGACGTGGCAACGTGCATTGTAATTGCCAGTTATTGGTTTGCAAGACTTTAACCTCTTGTCCATTTGAGTAAGCAAAGTAGCTACCATCAGGGCTGAATGAAATTGATCGAGAATTTTTCGTCTCCTCTCGTGGTAAATTCGACTTGTGCTCGTAAGGCTGTTTGGAGCCAGACGAAGCCCATAGTTCTATTCCCACGCTAGAGCGAACTGCAAAGAAAAAGAAAAGAACAAAGAACGCACACAATTAAAAAGAACAAACAATAACAACAATGTTACAGCAAAAGAACACTGCACACTTCTCTAGAGAAAGCAAGCACCGCCAGCACTCAAAAAAAAAATCCACAAGGGGATGAGTAATGAAAATTTTCCAATGCAATTTCCAAAGGTAACTGGCAATTGTAAAGGCAAAGTTATTTTGCATTGAATGTAGAATCGCTTGCGAAACTTTTCATCCAAGAAATACGCACTTAAAAGACGTATAAATAATTTTATTTTATTTATTTACTTGCAAGGGCAGGCGAAACACAGTCCACAGCCATAGTCAAAATCTAACCTCAACGAAAGAGCTGCCATATCATTCTTCAGTTAAACGATACATCGATATGTGTCAATAGTCACATTTTGCACTGAAATATACATACTTTGTCAAAGAAAAGTACAAACATTACTAAAAGTTTTCTATTCCATTTTAATAAATGTTTTACATATTAATGGACCAAATAGATTTTCGTTTTTTCTGTCTGGCCACACTCGACTTAATCAAATGTGCAATCTTAAAATTTTAGTACAACCCAAGATAAATTCAGCATGGTAGAATCAAATAAAAGGTATTGTCGGATGCCCAACAACAAAGGATTGGGATATAACTCTGCTCCACTAAAGGCGCTATTATAGGGTATGTAGATGTCTTATGATGAATGTTTATCAAAATTGTCAATTTACAAGCGACTCCTCATTTTTTACTATTACACCTTTATGTTATTTTCGTATGACATTACCTATAAATTTTAACACAAGGTGATTTTTTATACGTAATAATTGTTGTGCGAAACTGGTTAAATCAGTAATTTGTAAAAACAAATTAATTTGGGGTTGTTTCATTCGACTGACAACAAAAACTGCTGATTTCTTTATGTTTTTGTCAGAAGGAATAGAGCACGCTATATCGAAAAAAAATTACAGATGCTATTTTGTAAAGTGATTTTCATATAATAGTTTCATTTATATCACACGACATGTACAACTCTACATGTGCTAAATTTAACATGCCATAAGACATCTACATGGCGTGTAATAGAGCCCTAACTTGTCAAAGCAAATGTAGACACACATAGAAATATCATAGAATTGTCAAAGAATCGACATTTCTATGAAATTAACTGAAAATATTTGAGAATGTAGAATTCAATAAAAAAAACGGCTTGAAGAAAGGGGTTGAACCATGACATAATTTCCAGGTAGTGACCGTAAACAGCTGAGTACAATTTCTTCTCACGAAATGCACTATCTGTCAACGAGTTTCGGTTGTGTGTGTGGATTATAGTTAAAAACTATAACCACACAAACAAGTTTTAATACACAAAATCAGAGTTGCACTCATCACTGATTTTGACAGATAGTGCACTCAAAATTTTGTTGTTGGGCAACTGCCACTACCTGTAAAAGAATATATATTGGGTTGAACCATAACATAATTACCAGGTTGTGTACCGTAAACAGCTGAGTACAATTTTTTCTGTCAACGAGTTTTGGTTGTGTGTGTGTATTGCAGTTAAGAACCATAATGAGTATGTTAATAGTTTTTTTTCGTTGTTTGTGTGTGTTATGGTTCCTAACTATAATACACACACCCAACAAAAACTCGCTGACGGACGTTGCACTGCGTATAAAAAAAATAGTTTAATCAAGTTATTGATTAATGTTTATTTTCCCTGTGAAGGATTGAAGATTGCCCTCAATCAACTTGGTCATTGCGAAAATCTTTAGCGCGACTGTGTACGCTTTAGTTAAGAGGAAGGCGACTTATAAGCATGTGCCACTGTGGAACAGTGAAACAGTCGGAAGGACGACGAAAATTCACTACGGAGAACCGGGTCGTTACAAAACGAGGGAGTATAAAAGTTGATGAACAAAGCTTTCTGAATAACTATGGGACACAGCACCACGGGAACACTTATACGGAATAAGTGCTGTAAGTGACAGCGTAAGTGGGAAAGGCGATAAGACCGTGAAGCAACGACGGGCTTTCGTGGCTAACAAATACCGACACACGGATATGGAATAACTTAGATCCAGCCAAGACAGCCTGCCATTTTTAAAATAAAATCAATTTGTACCACAAAACGTTTTTTTTTAATTCTTCAAATGTCTTTAATTTAATTTTAAATTAGAAGGTACAGTTTGTCATTAAGATGTCATTTATTAAAAATGTGTACGACAATTCAGTGGGTCGAGTCAACTCTGAAATTCCTAAACCGGAGAACCGGGTCGTAACAAAACGAGGGAGTTTAAAAAATGATGAACAAAGCTTTCTGAATAATTATGGGACACAGCACCACGGGAACACTTATACGGAATAAGTGCTGTGAGAGCGTAAGTGGGAAAGGCGATAAGACTGTGAAGCAACGACGGGATTTCGTGGCTAACAAATACCGACACACGGATAGATCCAACTTAGATCCAGCCAAGACAGCCTGCCATTTTAAAAATAAAATCAATTTGTACTACAAATCCTGACTTTGACTCGTCCTCGAGGCTAGAATCATCACAATTATCTACTTCGTCAGATGAAGATGTCTCGGGAGGCAAAGAACACCAGGGCTTTAGTTTATCACTTGCAAATACTGAGCAGAAAGGTTTCTGTTTGCACTGAAGTCCTCGTATGTTATCAAAAAGGTATCGACCCTTCCCCAATACTCTAGAAAATTCATAGGGCCCACGATACCTCGGTTCGAGTTTACGAGACTCGCCGGTGGACTTTTTATCATTTTCAATGAGAACCAGATCGCCCTCTGCATAAAGTCAGCAAGAAAGATGTTTCTCATTAAACCTCTTACGCCACATTTGCCGATGATATTGGATATTCTCGATTGCCTGTTTCCTTTTGGTTTCAATTGGCAAATCATTTTCGTACTACGTCTCCTAATTGGAAATCGAATATTAGTTCGTTTAGATTGAAATTGGTGATGATTCTTCTGGGAGTTTATTAACCACGGAATGGTTCAAAGTTTCGTATCAGATTCCTTAACTGTGTATACAAACGTCCTTAGGCAATCCAGTATCATTTGGTTAGCACATTCCACCTGCCCGTGGAGTCCGCACGGCAGTTTTAATGTGCTGGATGTCTGTTTCTTCACAGAATTGGGAAAACTGCTCCGAGGTCAAGGCGGTTTCGTGGTCGCTCACAACAATTTGTGGAAGTCCAAAATAATTATTTCCTTTAGGATCTGAATAGCCGACAGACAACTGGTCAGCAGGGGCTTATGACAAAGACACCTGGTTCGAGTCTTAAGGACTAGGCCGAACCTATTTCTTCACATGCCTATAATTTGCCTAAGCCGTCGGCCTTCCCCGGCAAACCAACACGCTCTTTTAGAGGTTGGAATAATAGAAGACGCAAAAGGCTACGGTCATCTGGAGGGCATCCAGTGCCTAAAAGAACTAGGGCGTACAACAGTAAGATGGGTCCAAGAACCTTTGCTAATGTCGCTAGGGGTGATGACAGTTGTCGACAAGGGAGAAAACAGGGCTGCATACCTAGGTATAATTGAAGTGGGATAGTCAATGGACTGTCATCAGCATACTCCGATGTCCTTGATGAATTTTTTGGGTCTCCTCCAGATTGTGACGATGCAGGCCGGTATTTGGATGGATACAGACTAATTGCCTTTGGGGATCAACGCTCAATTAAATTTATCGTTGTGCGCTAAAAAAGATTGGTGAGATCTGGTCAGGTGCAGCACTAGATTTAGTCAAGAAAGAAAATATTCCTTCTCGACCAATGACGCTTGCTTGGATACCAAGGATTCCTTCAGATTCTGAATCGATACTTGGAAGCAAGATATATTCATTTGAAGGTAGTGGCAGCTGCCCAACAACAAAATATTGAGTGCACTATCTGCCAAAATCATTGATTAGTTCAACTCTGATTTTGTGTATGTAACTAGTTCGCTCCATTGGTCTCCTCCAGATTGTGACGATGCAGGCCGGTATTTGGATGGATACAGACTAATTGCCTTTGGGGATCAACGCTCAATTAAATTTATCGTTGTGCGCTAAAAAAGATTGGTGAGATCTGGTCAGGTGCAGCACTAGATTTAGTCAAGAAAGAAAATATTCCTTCTCGACCAATGACGCTTGCTTGGATACCAAGGATTCCTTCAGATTCTGAATCGATACTTGGAAGCAAGATATATTCATTTGAAGGTAGTGGCAGCTGCCCAACAACAAAATATTGAGTGCACTATCTGCCAAAATCATTGATTAGTTCAACTCTGATTTTGTGTATGTAACTAGTTCGCTCCATTTTTCGTTGTTTGTGTGCGTCATTGATCTTTAATGTAATACACATGCACAACCAAAACTCGTTGAAAGACAGTGAACTTCAAGAAAAAAAATTTACTCAGCTGTTTACGGTACACTAACTGGTAATTATGTCATGCAATCCCATGGCAGCCGGTTGTACGCACCGAATTGACCCGATGGAACCCTCATCGACAAGGGCTGCCGCCTCAGTGTACGTGTTCGTCTCTTTTCGTCATGGGAGAGGCACATTTCGGAGTGCCTTCTCCGCACGCTTCTGGTCCGTGCCGGGATTGAAAAGAACCCCGGACCCTGCTTCTGTTCGGTTTGCCAGAACCTCCTCCATCATCAGTTGGTGTCGGTGAGGTGTAACCGATGCATGGAGTGGGTACATTTCCGATCTATCTCTGGCCTCACTTCACTACGGGAGTATAGTCATACTGGATATGTCGCAAGGTGCCAGCAGTGGGTCACAAGCGTCGTAGTCGTCGCTTTCTGCGTCCTCGTCGTCGGACTATGTGACCACCTCCCATAATTCTCAGCATCGACAGACCATCCGACTTCATAACCTCTGAGCGCCAGACGTTTATCAATCAGAATAAGGCCGATTGGGCTGGCTTCAGAGAGTATACCAACCGCCGCTTCAGTAAACTGCCACCTCCCTCGTATGTGCTAGTGGCCGAGAGGAAATTCCGAGACATCATTAACTCAGCAGCAGCTCGCTTTATACAAGCCGGTCGAATAGCCCAAATTAGAATCAGCGAGCTGAATCTGGAAATAAACATGGTAGTCAACGAACATAAACGGAATTTTTGGCTGAAACACTTGGAACAATGTAACTTAGGCACCGGTTTAGGCAAGCTGTGGTCTACTTTTAAGTCACTCTCGGACCCCGGTAGACGGGATAACGGGACCTCAGTCACTTTTGGCGAAGTAACCGTGACTGATTCGAAGAGAAGCGCCAGGTTGTTCAACCATCAAATTATTGTGCATCCCGAGAGTGACGGGGAAGGAGGTCTCCGAGCCGATGAACAGCCATCACAATTTACCGTGGGCGAAGTTACGAATGCCATCCGTGGCGCCAAATCTTCCAAGGCGTTGGGACCCGACGGAATCTCTACATTGATGTTGAAGAATCTGAATTTTACTGGAACTGAGTACCTTACTACTGTCCTCAACTTGTCTTTGAACACTCTTATAGTTCCTGATGTCTGGAAAATGGGCAGAGTGATCCCTAGAAAGGACCTGAGTTTGGGGGAGTTGAGGCATAACTCCTCCCGAGCCTCGTAGGAGAATTTCAAAGATTGCATATCGCAACAACAGCTTTGCATGACATCACCGCACATATTTGCCGTGGCTTCCATCAGCCCAGGCCATGTGATAGGACGGTCCTCGTGGTACTGGATCTATCGAAGGCATTCTACACGGTCAGCCATGCCAAATTATTTGAGAACATTGCCAACACGTCCCTCCAGCCAGGCCTGAAACTTAGGGTCGCGAATCATCTGTCTGGTCGCCAGTCATTTGAGGAATTTAGGGATAAGAAGTCGAAGCACCGTAGAGTGAAACGGTGTTCCCCATGATAGGGTGATATCTCCGGCACTGTTTGAACCCTACCCATCCTTCATTCCACCCCGTCCAGATGGCATAGAGATCGTATCATATGCGGACGCTTGTACGATCATGGCAACAGGCCCCCACCAATTTTGACACCCCCGATAGGTCGAACGTCTACCTCAACGAACTTTCCTCATATTTCGCTGCAAGAACACTGAAGATATCTGCCACCAAATCTTCAGCCACATTGTTCGCGTGAGGTGAATACTGAGCTGACTGTGATGGTTGATAGAGAAATGATTCCGACCATCAAGTGTCCCAAAATACTTGGCGTCACATTTGGCAGCTCTTACACATTCTCCCCACATGCCACAGAAATTTCCGATAAAGTCAAAAGTAGAAACCACCTCCATTAGGAGGCAAAGACCTTACCAGTGCATAAGACATAACTACATGCTGTCTAAGCAATACCTTTTGGGCTGTTATCGAAGAAAACATCCAAATCATCATCTTGTGGATAAATATCCACCGCCCATGATCTAGAGCGTAAGGTTCAGCGCTACAAGAGAGAACCTCTGGAACAAGTGGCATATCAAGCTGGTCTAAACAACATTCATGCAGACACAGGTAGCTCTTTGGAGAACGACCGCCTCCCATTGCACGTGAAGAAATTGACTTCCCCCGACAAACTAGAGTAGTTCTGGCTCACCTGTTTAACTGCCCACTCGACTGAGACCCAGAACACTGTCAAGAGCTTTGAGAGAGTTGTTCATCAGCAGATATATGAGTACTTAAATGAACAAAAACTTCTTTCAAGTAGACAGTCTGGTTTTCGACCAAAGCACAGCTGTATAACTGCACTTATCGATGTTATCCTGTCTTGTATTGCTAGATCACTCCAAAGCATTTGACTGTGTTGACCATAGCATATTATGCAGAAAGCTTAAAATTTTTTTTTAACTTTTCAAG
Organism: Stomoxys calcitrans; assembly: GCF_963082655.1. Lineage (NCBI taxonomy): Eukaryota > Metazoa > Arthropoda > Insecta > Diptera > Muscidae > Stomoxys > Stomoxys calcitrans. The sequence goes on from NC_081552.1 coordinate 101,198,968, forward strand.
CACTGCAACCAATTTAATATCTAACTACTTACGGGATCGTGTCTAGTCTGTCGTGGTAGGAAATCGCATTTCCACACCATGGCATATAATGCAGGGAGTTTCTCAAGGGTCCATTTTGGGACCGCTGCTATTTTGTATGTATATAAATGAACTGCCAACCAGACTGACGCATTCAAATATCCAATCTATGCGAAATCATATCTTGTACCTATACTCCCATTTGGCTGTGAGTTGTTTAACCAATGTGACTCGAGAAGCAGAAATCGGTTGGAAATGGCACATAACGCTATAATAAGAAATGTCTATGGTCTAAAGAGATATGGAAGTATTTCAACTTTTACAAAAATGTTGCATGGTATCGCATTCGGCGATTTACTTTTCACAAGAACACTTTTAATGATACATAAGTTAGTGTACAACAGAACTCCTGAAAATCTTCACGCCAAACTTAAAATTGGTAGATCTAGCAGAAGAATTGTAATAGTAATGCTATTCGTCTTTGGAACTCTCTGCCTCCTCATAATCAATTTATTGGCAACGCAAATGATTTTAAGGAAGCTTTATGTGATTATTTCTAATAATTTTGTTACCTTGCATTTATGTTAAAAATTGTCTACTTATGACAGGAAACTTATTTATTAATTTGGTTACTTGTTTAATTATCTTACCTAATTTATTTTTTTTGTTAAATGCAATTATTATCAACACAAATTTTATTATTAAATCAATTATTGTAACAATCTTATTATTACAACAAAAGCCACATGCTATAATTATAAGATTTAAAATCTTGTTGTAAGTGGAACTGGAAACAAATAAACAAACAAACTGCTATAACAACAACAACTTGGAAGACTAAGGGAATGTAATTCCAATCTGTCAACCACCGACTTGAGGCTGAGTCTCAAGGGGTTGTATCCTACGGATTCAACAAGTTGAATCTGAAGGTCGGTAGAAGTGGTGGGGTTGGAGAATCAGGAGACAACTCAGCAGTTGTTGTTGCAGGAGACTGAAAATCCCCCTCCCACAATGGAGACAAGATGGGATGGCATCAAAACGGGGCCCGATAAGTTGGAATGCGCTCAAGCGAGGAAGCACGGAACTCAAAAAGTACTTAGACAGCAGCAGCTAGTGAAGCATATAAGGAAGAATCGTCCACACCGGACATACAAGTGTTCAGCTTTCTCGCCTGCCTTTGGATGCGTACGGAAGCTTATCATGAAAAGATCGTACGAATTTTGTGAGGATGAATTCCTGGTGGAATCAGAAGACGAGGCTAACACAACAGTGGTGAAAGTTCTGAATCCTGACTATGGTCCGGTATCTACAGATAAATCTCCCTTGCCTTGAGCCTTGAAATAAACAAGTCTCGTTACTGGCTGGCTTCCCTATATATGGCACAAGATTCAGAGATGCCGCTTTCAAACATTCGCTGGTTGAAGCCGCTTCTGTAGGGTAGAAGAGCCTCATTGTAGGAAGTGATTCTAATGCACATCACCAAACATGGGGAAGTTCGGATGTCAACGAAAGGATTGAGCTGCTTATCGAATATATCATAAGCTGCAATCTGGCGATTGGTAATAAAGGGGATAAACCGACATTTATTACCAGGAACAGGCAGGAGGTACAAGATATTACCTGTGTATCGGAAAATATAAATGGAACACTATGCGACTGGGATGTGTTCGATGACCGCAGCTTCTCAGCCCTGGAGAAAATACTGCAGAAGTGGTCCCTCGGCTAAACAGAAGAAAGGCGGATTGGAATAATTTTCGGCACAAATTCTGCACGTCTAGACCAGAAAAGGAAATGGAAACGGAGGATATAGACATAGTGGTCAAGCGGATGACGAAGGCCCTGAATGACTCGCTTGTGTAAGCATGTCCTAGTGCCAAGCCAAGGGCAAAGAGCTGGTTGGTCTAAGGACGGACTGCAAAAAACTCTCAAGGCTCAAAACAAATCCTGGGTAGAATTCTGCAGCTCCGCGGAGGATACATCTGAGGCCTCTAGACTAAGGAAGATTCTGCCCTCGAGACCTATTACGGAGGGCTATATTCAGAAGTCCAAGAATGTATGGACAATGTTTAGTGGGGAAACACTAGAACTACTCGTTGATACACATTTTCCGAGAAATTATCTAACGGACAATGTAAAATCGACGTCAATCATAAGGGAGTTAGAGTTTCTAAGCATCAACTCCAATGTAAGAAAGTTTATTGATAACTTACTTACTAAAAGATGCATTACCGCAGGCTTGGGATCTGTGGATCTAAAAAGATGGGTCAGCAGAGGAACTCCTCTAGGAGGTGTACTGTCTCCTCTACTTTGGAATATAGCCAAAAAAAAGGTGAAAAAGTGGTCGCGTATGCTGATGGCATGGCAATTGCGGTTAGGTGAAAGGTTCCCAGCACTCAAACAGATATTCTTCAAGGCAGAAGTAGTTCTCTCCAGCAGGAGATACAAGTTGCCTACAGTGGAGCCCGTATCCTTGGGAGGAGAGAATGTTTCATTTACAGAAAGCGCAAAATAACTGCGTGTTTTGCTGGACAGGAAATTGAACATCAAATCCAACTTTTTGGAAAGGGCAAGAAAGGCAACGCTTGCCCTATAAACCTTCAAGGGAGCCATTGGCAAACGTTGGAGGTTCAGACCGTGGGTATATACTGCAGTTGTTGATATATGGTTGTTGTTGTTGTAGCAGTTTGTTGTGTTCTTTTTTTTGTCTGCTTGATTCTGTTGAGTGTCAAGACCCAGGAACTCTGCGACTAAGAAGGATTGCGTCCACAGGGATCTGGGTCTGAGTCGAGTGGGTCTGGCCGGGCAGATAAACAGGTGACGTGTATCGTGCGGTCCCTTGTTACAATCGGGACATACATCTTGCACGTCGGCATCAGTCCTTGCTCTGTATGAGTTGAGGCGGCTGCATCTGGCGGAACGTAATTGAGCGAGAACTACTCTGGTTTGCCGCGGGAGGTCAATTTCTTCAGATGCAATAGGAGGCGGTGGTTCTCCAAGGACTTCATTCACCCGGTAGCCATTTACCGCATATGCTACCGTGTCTGCATGAATGTTGTCTAGACCTGCTTGACATGCCGCTTGATCTAGAGGTTCTCTCTTGTAGCGCTGAACTTCACGCTCTAGATCAAGTGGATCTACCTTAAGGCTTCTGGGCGGTGGATATCTATCCACAAGATGATGATTTGGATGGTTTCTGCGATAACAGCCCAACAAATATTGCTTAGACAGCATGTATTTATGCCTTCGCACTGGTAGGATCTTTGTCTCCTGATGGAGGTGGTCCAGATGAGAACTGAGGAGACAGCCCGTCGCAGAATATTATTCCACTGCGTGTCACAAACTTGACGAGACCACACATAACTTACCACAGCCGATCTGTGATCCAATTGCTTTGTACGTGGTCAACAAGGTTTCTTTGTCTGTACCCCAAGTGCTGTCAGCAAGTGACTTAAGGACTTTGTTTCTACTTTTGACTTTATCGCAAATTGCTGTGGCATGTGGGGAGAATGTGTAAGAGCTGTCAAATGTGACGGCAAGTATTTTGGGACACTTGATGGTCGGAATCATTTCTCCATCGACCATCGCAATCAGCTCAGTATTCACCTAACGCGTTCAGAGTTCTTGCAGCGAAAAGAGGCAAGTTCGTTGAGGTAGACGTTCGACCTATCGCAGATGTCAACAATGGGTGGGGGGCCTAATGCCATGATCGTACAATCGTCGGTATATGATACGATCTCTATGCCATCTGGAGGGGGTGGAATGGAGGATAGGTAGAGTTCAAACAGTGCCGGAGATATCATCCCTCCTTGGGGAACCCCCTGTTTCACTGTATGGTGCTTGAACTTCTTATCCCTAAATTCCACAAATGACTGGCGACCACACAGACAATTCGCGACCCTACGTTTCAGGCCTGGCTGGAGGGACGTGCTGGCGATTCTCCTACTAGGCACGGGAGGAGTAATGCCTCAAGCGTCTTTGCTACTGGTGAGAGAAGGGAGATCGGTCTGTACAACTCCCCCAAACTCAATTCCTTTCCAGGGACCATTAGCGGGATCACTCTGCCCATTTTTCAGACAGCAGGAACTATAAGAGTGTTCAAAGACTGGTTGAGGACAGTAGTAAGGTACGCAGTTACAGTTAAATCCAGATTCTTCAACATCAATGTAGAGATTCCGTCGGGGACCAACCCCTTGGATGATTTGGCGCCACGGATGACATTCGTAACTTCGCCCACGGTAAATTGCGATGGCTGTTCATCGGCTCGGAGACCACGAATACGGTGAATGGCACTCCTCCTTCCCCGTCACTTTCGGGATGCACAATAAAGTGATGGTTGAACAACCTGGCGCATCTCTTCGGATCAGTCACGGTTACTTCGCTTAAAGTGACTGAGGTCCTGTTATCCCGTCTACCGGGGTTCGAGAGTGACTTAACAGTAGACATTGCTCCAAGTGTTCTAGCCAAAAATTCCGTTTATGTTCGTTGACTACCATGTTTAATGAATCCCATCACGTCTGCGAGTACCACTGCCTGCGCTGGGAAATTGGGCCGTATTTGGGCTATTCGACCGGCTGGTATAAAGCGAGTGGCTGTTGCGTTAATGATGTATCTGAATTTCCTCTCGGCCACTAGCACATCCGAGGGGGGTGGCAGTTCACTGAAGCGGCGATTGGTATACTCTCTGAAGCCAGCCCAATCGGCCTTCTTCTGATTGATAAACGTCCGTCGCTCAGAGGTTATGAAGTCGGGTGGTCGGTCGATGGTGAGAATTATGGGGAGGTGGTCTGACCCCAAAGAGATGACAGCTTGCCAGGATACGCTACTTAGGAGATCAGGGGATGCAATGGAAATGTCTGGCGAGCTGCTGCACCTCCTCATAATCCTAGTGGGGGCATCCTCATTCACCGTGCAAAACGTGGATGAGGATGCTGATCTTCTCTGCCAAAGCTAAACCACGCAGGTCGTTACCTAGGGAAGAATGACATGAAGTGTGATGCGCATTAAAGTCCCCTAGAACCAAACGATTATGGCCAGATAGTAACCCATTTATGTCGGGGTTGTTAGATTGGCCATTAATCGGGACACAGCTACCAACCGGCGCTATGTACACGTTGTATAGCTCTATCTCGGCAGTATCGGACCTGACTGCTATCCCCATGCATTTCATGTAGGGGTCACTAGCGCCAGGCGCAGGCGAGATGGGTCTATACTGCACGGTATGGTGTATCACGAAGGCCAATCCCCCACCTCTATTCCTTGAGCGACACAGAAGGCGACGATGACGATGCTTGTGATCCACTGCTGGCTATGTTCACACAGCACCTTGCGACATATCCAGTATGACAATACTCCCGTAGTGATGTGAGGCCGGGGCAAGATTGGAAATATACCCACTCGAAGCACCGGTGACACCTCACCGACCCATGATGGAGGCGGTTCTGACAAACCGAACATAACCAGGATCCGGGGTTCTTTTCAATCGCGGCACGGACCAGGAGTGTGCGGAGAGGGCACTCCGGGATGGGCCTCTCCCATGAAGAAAATAGACGAACTCGTACACTGAGGCGGCAGCCCTTGCCGATGAGGGTTACATCGGGTCAATCCGGTGCGTACAACAGGCTGCCACGGGAGTGTGCTATATGGTGTTGGGGTCTGGTAGACGGCGCTTCAAAAGTCCATCTACTCCGTAATACTTAACCGGATCCAAAGGATGGCTTGTTTGTGCATCACAGCCGCACTGAGGACGACACCCTCTGATGCACTGGATTTAATGCTACATCTTATGCCTCTGGACATTGTGGCTAGACAAATTGCAGTGACCACTGCCGTAAGGTTAAGGGAGCTTTCTCATTGGTCATGTGGCGGCTACGGACACTGTGTTATCCTTGATACAATATCCGATGATCCAAAGCGGTGTGGATTACACTACCTGAGCCGCTTTTGATAAAAAGTACTGTTCCACTATTCCTGATAGAACCGGTTGGAACTAAGATATTCCTGGTAATAGAAGTCTTCTATTGTATACGAATGATCCCAAACTAGACGACCAGGTGGGCTTTGGGGTGTACTCTAAAGATCTAAAACTGGCCACTGCAGTGTGTATCAAGCGGAGATCCCAGCAATTAAGTGGTGGAATGGCTATGATATAATGCCATAACGACGAATGGCACAAATATCTTCTGGGACAGCCAGGCAATCATTAAATCCCCGAAAAACGTATTTCTGAACACAAAAACATTCCTCGAGCTTCGCAGATCTCTCAACGAGATGGCACAACAGTTCAAAATTCATCTATTGTGAGTGTTGGGCCGCAGTGATATCCCAGAGATGTAAATTGGACGAGCTTGCGAGACTAGGAACTATCCTACACATTCCAGGGTACTGGAATATGTGGGTATACCTGTAGCGACATGTAAGATAAGTTTTCAGAACCAGGTCCGAAGGACAACGAATGGTAGATGGTAACAACTAGGGGGCTGTGAGCATTCCAAAACTGTTTCCTAATCTTGACTTGAAGAGGTCTACCGCTTTGCTGTCATTGGATAGAACAGACGTCTCAGTCATTGACATGCTAACAGACTGAAGGTTGCCAGCAACGACTTTTGCAGAAGCTGTGAGGACATCGAAGAAGAAGAGACTATAGAACACCTTCTGTGTGTGTGTGTCCCGCACTAGCAGTCAGAAGGAGTTCCGCTAAGGTTTTCATATCTTTGAGAACCTGTCGGATTTAGGGGTTGTGAAAATTCGCAAGTTGTTGGGCTTTTTAAAGCGATCTGGATGATTCAAGGGTAGGAACTAGAAGGCATCTTCCTTCTTCCGTTCCTGTGGTATCACAATGGACGAAAACGTCTAAGTGAGTCTGATGGCAGACTGCCCATTAAACCTAACCTAACCTGGGGTCTGAATGACAGGTAAGGACTTCGTGTCTCAGACTGCTTTGAGAATTTAATTTTTGGTAAAGGCATCACTAATATCCAGGATGTATGAATACCCCTACTACGGATAAATGGATACAAATTCTCGCCTTTTGCCTCATTATGACAACAGTCAACATAGGACGCTATGTATTCTTTCTCAAATCTCCCACCAATTTATGCAAATGGCCGTTCTGTAGTCGATATTAACCCTTCAGTTGCTTTTCTTGATCAGATTTTCGCTTACCTTCCAAGACATTCATAACATCTCGAAGTTTCTGGCCATTCTAGTACCAGCACGATGTACACAGTCAAGTCGTATTCTGAAGAGCCTCAATCACTGCCAATACTTCAAGTTCGTATGCATAAAACTTATTTTCAGATTTGGTACAACGACGGCTAAAAACATCACAGGTTGCCAAGCGTGCCATTCGTCGGTGGCCACTTGGAAATGATTAGCCAACAAATAAACTCGAAACCTCTGAAGAGCCTCAATCACTGCCAATACTTCAAGTTCGTATGCATAAAACTTATTTTCAGATTTGGTACAACGACGGCTAAAAACATCACAGGTTGCCAAGCGTGCCATTCGTCGGCGGTTTGTAAAGGGTGATTTTTTTGAGGTTAGGATTTTCATGCATTAGTATTTGACAGATCACGTGGGATTTCAGACATGGTGTCAAAGAGAAAGATGCTCAGTATGCTTTGACATTTCATCATGAATAGACTTACTAACGAGCAACGCTTGCAAATCATTTTCAGTGAATGGGCCCTAGAAAAGTTGGCAGAAAATCCGCTTTTTTATCGACAAATTTTGTTCAGCGATGAGGCTCATTTCTGGTTGAATGGCTACGTAAATAAGCAAAATTGCCGCATTTGGAGTGAAGAGCAACCAGAAGCCGTTCAAGAACTGCCCATGCATCCCGAAAAATGCACTGTTTGGTGTGGTTTGTACGCTGGTGGAATCATTGGACCGTATTTTTTCAAAGATGCTGTTGGACGCAACGTTACGGTGAATGAACACATTTCGAACCGAACACTGATTTTGGTAATAAAATTCAATGATTTGCAAGCGTTGCTCGTTAGTAAGTCTATTCATGATGAAATGTCAAAGCATACTGAGCATCTTTCTCTTTGACACCATGTCTGAAATCCTACGTGATCTGTCAAATACTAATGCATGAAAATCCTAACCTCAAAAAAATCACCCTTTAGAAATACCGCTGCGAAACCAACGCCGCTCGCATCAATGTGTATCTCATGGACCGTATTATAGTCACATAGCACCAGAACAGCTTCTTTACATAATTCAGACACTAAGCGTTCGAAAGCTTGCTATAGCGCATCACCCCATTCAAATCATTTTCCAAATTCCTTTGTGGCTAACTGTGTCAGTGGTCGATCAATTACTAAGTATTCTTCACTTCTTCCACTCCTTCCACCTAAGCAAACGAAATAAATTTGAAAGTTTAAGCAGTCTCTCTTCAACTGTTTTGCTTGCAATTATGACATCGTCTTAGTAGGCAATGATAGTGTCCGGCCTAGACTACTCGACCAACTTGTTTATCATTGACTGGAATACAGCAGGTGCGGTCACCAATCCAAAAGGCATTCTGTTGTACTCGAAATGACCATCTGTGGTAATTAACGGCGTTAACAACCTCGACGCTTCTTTTATCTCTATTTGGTGATAGCCCATTTTGAAATCAAGAATTGAATAATATGCATTACCAGCCAACTGTGCAAACAGTTCGTCGACCCACACCCTGAACTCATTATTCTTTTTTTCGACCAGCACAATTGGCGAAGCATAAGGAGACTTCGATTCACGAATACTTCTATTTCGAAGTAGGTCGGCAATAATATCTCTTGCAATAGAACGTCTTGCGAATGGTATTCTATATGGCTTCATATTGGTAGGTATCTCGCTTAAGAAGTTAATCGACATCTTATTCAATGAGCACTTTCCTAGTTCGCTAGTTGTTTTACTAAAATATCCTTCATACTCAGCCAATAGTTTGAACAATCGATCGCGATCTTCATTCACCAATTCATTAATGCACTTTATATCACAGCTATTTACTTTCAATATCTGACAATTTCCATTTTTGATTATGACACGGCCTTACGATAACACATCCAACCCAAAAATTACGTCATACTTCATTATCTCGTTTTCCACAATTAGCAGCGAGAACTCGTACAGTTTTTCGTCAATTTGCATTTGTGTTTCCAGTACTTCTAAACACAAAAATTCACCACAAGCAAAACCTTGAAGCTTCTTTTCGCAATTTTTAAAATCAGAGCCAATTCGCTCCGCCACTGCTCATCTTACCGTTGACACAGCACTTCCAGAATCGATCAATGCATTACACATCACATCCTTTACCCATATCTTCTTCATCAACGTGTTGTCGCTCTGTAACGTGTTGACTATTGACGTTCTTTTTGCTGCTTGGGGCAGTTTTTGGAAATGTGGCCTTGTTCCCGACAGTTATAACCAAGATATATTCATTTATAGGTAGTAGCAGTTGCCCAACAACTGTCAAAATCAGTGATTAGTACAACTCTGATTTTGTGTATGTAAATAGCTCGCGCTATTTTTAGTTGTTTGTGTGTGCTATGGTTCTTAACTATAATACACGCACACAACCAAAACTGGTTGACAGATAGTGTACTTCGCGAGAACAAATTGTACTCATCTGTTTACGGTACACAACCTGGTAATTATGTCATGGTTATAACCAAGATATATTCATTTTTAGGTAGTGGCAAAATCAGTGATTAGTGCAACTCTGATTCTGTGTATGTTACTAGTTCGTGCCATTTTTCGTTGCATGTGTGTTTTATGGTTCTTAACTATAATATACACACAACCAAAGCCCGTTGAAAGATAGTGCACGTCGCGAGAAAAAATTTTACACTACCTGGTAATTATGTCATGGTTATAACAGACAATATTCATCTCTTTCACGCGAGCAGCTGTTTACAGCCGGCCAGGTTTGACAGTATTAAGATTTTTTTTCTGGCATATTCTGTGCTCATGTATGCACACGTTTTCACACAAGAACACAAATTTCTTTAACTGTGTTGGCAAAACGTCGATCAGTTTGATGGTAAGATGGTAGTTAATAGGGATCTAAGTGTGTTTGTGATTTTGTGTGCGCTTTTATATTTTAATTTGTATATGCAATTTGCATATATATTTGATTTGTTCTATTGCACTTGTTTTGCTAATCCCAAAAAGGTCGTCCATATATTTCGTCAAGATCCTAGGCCTAATATCACAGTTTGAAACGCATTTATTCAGCAGCTCCTCCATTACGATTGGTGATGCAGCCAATCCCATGGGCAAACCTTTCTTTTGCATATATAGCTTGTCCCTATATTTAAAATACCGATTTTCTTGGATGCAAAATCGTATTACTCTCAGGAACAGGCCTTCGTCATGGTTGTAAAATTTTGAGAATTGTCCACTTACTTTCAATAATCCTTATTGCATAGTCCACTGGTATACTAGGGAAGAGGGACACTACATTGAGTGAGAACATTGTTTCGTTGGTATTTATCGAAGTATTCTGCATTTTCTCTTTAAATACGGCTGAGTTTTTGACGTTGTACTTAGATTAGATTAGATTTGTCAGATTAGATAACATTGTAGTAATACATCTGCAAAGTCAGCTAGCAGAAAAGTTTACCGAAGAGCAAATCGATCGATGCAATCGATCTTTATAAATTTTGGGGAGACCATAAATTCTGGGTGCTAAAGCCGTTTCCGTTTTCAAAATGCAAATATTGTCCATGAACATTCCACTAAGGAACAGGGGCAAGCTTTTCACATATCAATGAGTGCAGTCCGATTCAAGTTTAAGCTCAATGATAAGGGGCCTCCTTTTTATAGCCGAGTCCGAACGGCGTGCCGTAGTGCGACACCTCTTTGGAGAGAAGTTTTACATGGCATAATACCTCACATAAGTTGCCAGCATTAGGGAGGGAAAACCACCGCTGATATTTTTTTTTGTTTTTTTCTGATGGTCTCGCTAGGATTCGAACTCAGGCGTTCAGCGTCATAGGCGGTAATGATAACCTCTAGGCTACGATGGTCGTTTCCCGTTTTCAGTTTCCTTTTCTCAAATTCACTAATCACCTTATTTGTAAATAATTCATTTACCAAATCGTTATTTTTCCTCAGTAGAGCGGAGGTAGGGTCCTTGGCCAGTCGCCGATACATCATCATATCGTTGACCATTCCGTGCATTCGTTCATCGTATTCTTCCTTTTCTATTGCCACTGTTATAATGCCTTTATCTGTGTCTAATATCATTATATTGCTGTTTTCTTTCAAAAATCTTTGGGATTATCTCGCCGTCTGAGAATGTATCTATCTCTTGGTGTTGACTGGTGCTTGTTAATATGGCTTTCTATAATCGATGTTAATTTATTTCTTCCGATCTCCGGTTTCTCTTTTGTCTTCAATGTCTTTATGCACTCTTCTTCATCTGCAATATATTGTAGTAGAGGGAAATTTGCCTTCGTCTAGTATTATTATTTCCGCCCTGGTAACAAACCAATTTTCGTTGAGTCTTTTATCCAGTTCCCTTTTCTGTTGTTGCTTCAAATTATTAACTTATTTCTTCTTGTGTCTTGACTTTATGATCTCATTCGCCTTCTTCTCCACGATACTTTCAATAGTTAGTGCGGTTGCTTCATCTGGTGTTATTATTTTCCTTATGTCCTTCTCTGTTTTCTGTACGTTGTATGTATTAAGTTTTTATACCCTCCAACATAGGATGTAGGTATACTAATTTCGTCATTCTGTTTGTAACACCTCAAAATATGCGTCCAAAACCCCATAAAGTATATATATTCGTGATCATCATGTCATTTAAATCGAACTAGCCATGTCCGTCCGTCCGTCTAACCGCCCGTCCGTCTGTCTCTCGAAAGCACGCTAACTTTCGAAGGAGTAAAGCTAGGCGCTTGAAATATAACACAAATACTTTTTATTAATGCAGGTCGGTTGGGATTGTAAATGGGCCAAATCGGTCCATGTTTTGATATAGCTGCCATATAATTCGATCTTGGGTCTTGACTTCAGCTTTTAGAGGACGCAATTCTTATCCGATTTGGATGTAATTTTGCACGTGGTGTTTTGGTATCACTTTCAACAACTGTGCTAAGTATGATTCTCCCATGGCCTTCAACATACATGTGAAATATTGTCTAAATCGAACTATAGCTTAATACAGCTCCCATATAAATCGATTGAATATGTTTCTTGAGCGTGCTCTCCGTTTCAATATGTTGATTATTTTTAAATCGTCCTTATTTATTCAATATTATATACAGTCTATAGTTGCTCTCGCATCCCTATCTATCTATTCTTCTTAATCTCTCTAAATCTGGCTGATGGCGTTCTGTTGCACAGTGTTCTGCTAATGCCGTTTTCTGGTGTGTGTTTCTATTCCTTAATTTAATGTCAGTTTTATGCCCTGCCAGTATAGTTTTTAGTTTATATTTGGTGGTTCCCATATATAATGTTTGGCATCTGGTAGTTCCATCTCCACATTCGATTTCTCCATATTATATTTTATATTTTGATTTTTACAATATAAGCAATTTGCGTTTTCAAATCATTCTGACAATTTTGGAGTACTACGATTCTGTATCCAAGAAAATCGGTATTTTAAATATAAGGACAAGTTATATATGTATGCAAAAGAAAGGTTTGCCTTTGGGATCGGCAGCATCACCAATCGTGGCAGACATTGTAATGGAGGAGCTGGTGAAGGAATGCCTTTCAAACTGTGATCTTGACGAAATATGTGGACAATCTTTTTGGGATAAGCAAAACAAGTGAAATAGAACAAATCTTGACAACATTCAATAGTTTTAATTCAAGCATCAAGTTCACAATAGAAAAAGAAGAAAACAATATGCAACTAATACGGGAAAACGGCAATATTTTAATCGACTGGTATCAGAATCCTTCATCATCAGGCATAATATTAAATTATCTTATCAATAGAGTTAACAATATAAGTGACGAAAGATTTCACGATAAAAACACAAGAAAAATCGTCAATATCCATCAAAATAATAGTTTCCCATTAACAGTCATTGAATTATCATGTCATTGACTATGAAATACACAAGCAGGAAAAAATCATCGTTTACTAGCTATGGCTATAAATACAGATTCATCTTTACAATATTAAAAATGCGTAGAAGAAATATATAAGTATTTAAATTTACATAGTCTTCTCGGATGCATCGGCAAAAATCAATTTCGCCTCCGGTATTACCATATTTTTAATACAGTATTTAGTAATTTTCTTATCTTTTTGTAGAGAGGTTTCTGGTTTCTGCTTTGTCTTCCCCGTACCGTAAAATAACTCGCGTTAAAGACACAACATTTTTATTGTATTCCAATTGGATTCACATTGAGGGTTGCAACATTTTCGGGTTATTCTGTTTTGATTCGGGCATTCGTTCGAACATTTTTTCGTATTTTGCTTTGTTTCTTTGCAACCGAAAGTTGGAATAAAGGAAAAACGAAATATCGTAAGCAATTAAAATATATTGTGTCTTTAAAATTTGTCACTCGTCATCCCGTATTACACTCTAACACCAGCTCTTATTCTTTCTTACGCTCTTTGATGTAAAGTGCTGGATGTAAAGCAACATTTGTGTGGTACTCTGACATGTAAAACTTCTCTCCAAAGAGGTGTCGCACTGCGACACGCCGTTCGGACTCGGCTATAAAAAAGAGGGCCCTTATCATTGATCCTAAACTTGAATAGGATTGCACTCACTGATATGTGAGAAGTTTGCCCTGTTCCTTAGTGGAAATGTCATGGGCAAAATTTGCATTTGCAAAAATAAAAACGTCTATTCACGTGCCATTCACTTTCTTTAATTAATTTAACATTCGCAAGTTATTGGGTTTTTTAAAGCGATCTGGATGGTTCAACGGTAGGAACTAGAAGGCATCTTCCTTCTTCTATTCCTGTGGTATCACAATGGACAAAAACTTCTAAGTGAGTTTGATGGCAGACTGCCATTTAAACCTAACCTAACCTAATTTGCTTTACAACTCACTAAAGGTGGAGTTACATACCATGCGCGCAATAAAAACGCATTAAAAATGCAACTCTACAAAAAACAAATCCACAAAACCGACTCGCAAAAGTAAGGAATTTTCATTAAAAACTCTGAAACGCGCAAAAGCTAAACAATTTTTAATTTTGGCGACTAAAAACACTACTTCACGCATGGCAACACAGAATGATGCTCGAGTTCTATCGTCAAAATTTAAAAAATGTTTAACTCTTGCTCGTTACTTATGTAGGATTTGTTTGTAACTCCAGCTTAACTGCTGTTTGTTGATACCTTTATAATACACGTTTTAGATTAGACTGACTCGTGTTGCGTTTTGCCACCGCCTTATATACATCTTGCTGGCGACAGCGATATTTCGAGAATACCCTATCTGGTAACTTCGCGATAAGTCTTCTATTGACCTCTGCTTAAACTGACCAGCGTTGAAAAACACAAACACACATACATAACATTGAATTTGACAGGCAACACACATACACATACTTCTATTGAACAAGCATGAGGAGGAGTATATACATATATATATATATATATATACAAATCAGTTTGTGTTTGTTTGTAGGTTTGTTTGTTTGTGTGTTCCTTATAGACTCAGAAACGGATGAACCGATTTTCTTGAAATTTTCACAGATGGTGCATAATGACCCCGTGTTGAAAATAGTGTACTACATTTTTTGATATCTGAAAGGGGTGCGGACCCTCCCCCTTACCCTAATTTTCAGAAACGTCAGATCTCGGAGATGGGTGGTGCGATTTAAGCGAAATTTTGTGTGCTCTCATATAGTACCCTAAAAATAAAAATTTGGTATCCAAATTTCGGATGGGGTACCTAAGGGGGCTGCCCCACCCTAAAACCTACCAAGCATATATTTAGACCAATCACGACAATATGAGACTCAAATGAAAGGTATTTAGGATAAGAAAACGTATCTGATATCCAATTGTCGGACCAAGTGCTAGGGGGATCACCCCAAGCCCCAAAACACCCCTAAATCGGACATATTTACCGACCATGGCAATATGGGACTCAAATGAAAGGTATTTGCGAGTAGAATATGAATCTGATATCCAAATGTGGGACCACGTTTCTGGGGGTCCATCCCTTCCCCAAAACACCCCCCAAACTGGACTTATTTACTGACCATGGGAATATGGGGCTTAAATAAAAGGTATTTAAATGTAGAATACGAATCTGATATCCAAATATGGGATCAAGTGTTGGGGGGCCGCCTCTCACCAAAAACATCTCCCGAAGGGGACACATTTACGACCATAGCAATATGGGGCTCAACTGAAAGGTCATTGGGAGTAAATCACAAGGGGAAAGGGAAAAGTGTCTGTGGGACCGCCCCACACCCACAACACCACCTAAATTGGAAGTATTTGCTGACTATTGGAATATGACGCTCAAATAAGAGGGTTTTTAGAGTAGAACACGAATCCGATATATATTTTCAAGGCCAACTCACTAAGTGGCCGCCCACTCCCAAAACAGCTCCCCATGCCGGTCATGTTTGCCGACTATGGAAATATGGGGCTCAAATAAAAGGTATTTGGGATAGACCACATATCTGACATCAACATTAGGGACCAACTGTCTAGGGGACGTCCCACCACCATAACAACCCCCACATAGGACGTATTTGCTCACCAAGATAATTTGGATCTTAAAGAGAGTGGATCTAAATATTCATAGTTTTTAGGGCCAATATCCCAAACCGGACATATTTGCTGACTTTTGCAATAAGGAGTTTAAATGAGATTAGAAAATGAATTTGATATCCAATTTTGAGGGCAATGCCAATATGGGGTTTAAATAAATGATATATAGATATATGAGAATAGAGCACGTTGCTGATATATTTTCAGGGCTTAGAATTTGGGGGACCACACCAATCCCCAAAATACCCCTAATCGGGCATATTTACCGACCATGTCAATGTGGAGCTTAAATGAAAGCTATTGTGTGGTAGAGAAAGAATTGATACCCATTTTTGGAACCAATTTTCTGGGGGTCTACTCCTTTCCCAAAATACCCCACAGCAATTACTTAGTGACCATCGCAATATGGGGCTCAAATAAAGGTATTTGAGATAAGAAAACGAATTTTATAACCTATTTTAGGGCCATGTGTTTGGGGTACGCCTCATCCTGTAAACTCCTCTTAAGCCAATATGGGGATTAAATAAATGGTATTTGAGAGAAGAGCACGATGCTGATATTTTTCAGGGCCAAGTATCTAAGGAACCACCTCTCCCCCGAAAACACCACTAAATCAGACATCATGAGAATATCGGGCTGAAATGAAGTATTTCAAGAATGGAGTACACCTTACATCCAAACTTAATTTCGTAGACCAATAAAGATCATATGGGATTCAGATAAAGGCAATTATATTGTTAGTCATGTTAGCATGGTATTTCACTAAACGATCTTTAATTGTCGAAATATAATAAATATTCCAAGGAAGCTTTTGTTCCATATAAAGTTAAAGAAGGCGCAGCGGAGCGGGCCCTGGTCAGCTATTATATATATAAAAAAATGTTTATTTACATAACAAATTTAAAATAATAGCGAAATTAGACTATTTAGTTTTAGGTTTATCATTAAGTCTATAAATATTTTATGGGTCTGGTTTACTTCTCTGTGTGAATATCATGAAAGACAATTTAGGTACCATTATCAATAAGAATGAGATTAAATATGTATTCCTTTCTTTAACTAACCTTAACTTTTTACACATGAACGCACAAAGCATTGTACCTAGATCTGCTTCGATTACGCTAGACGAGATACGGGATCTAGTGGGTGATGGAATTTTTGATGTTGTTCGTCTATCAGAATCTTGGCTTAACACCTGTGTTCTGGATAGTGCGGTTAGTATAAATGGGTACAAACTATTCAGAAATGACAGAATTGTAGGAAGGGGAGGAGGAGTATGTATGTATGCGAACAAGAAATTTGAATCGCGAATTGTTTTTGATATTATGAAAGAAGGATTGGTGGAAGGGCTATTTGTCGAAATTGATTTAGTAGAAGGTGCGAAAGGACTAATTCGTGTTTTATATTTACCTCATGGGGCAATACAGAACAGTGAACATATTATATTGGAACTTGTTGGGAGGTATGCGAATACAGTGGTTATGGGAGACTTTAATGTTGATTTATTTGAACAAGGGTTTCTAATGAGAGAATCTTGTGGTAGATTGGCGCTGGAAATAGTTCATAACTGCCTTCCCACTCATTTTAATTTATGCACTGATAGTACTTCACTATTGGATTACATTCTGGTATCTAATAGGAATTTGGTTATATGAATTTCAATTTCCGGCATTAAACTCGCACCATGCGGTTATCTTTATGGCTTTTGCAATTCAGGGTAATTCGGAACATAACGTGAAATATATTAGGGATTATAATGCTTTTAATTTTGATAATTGTGCCATTGATGTGAGTGCAATGGATTTCAGTGACATCTATTATACCACTGATGTAAACTGTAAGATAAATGTAATAAATAGAGTGGTTATGGTTTTTTTCGAGCGACATATCCCACTTAAGAGGGTATTTAGTCGTAATAAGGCTGCGTGGATGGGAGAGCCTTTGATTCTTGTAGGGCTTACATAGACATCCTGTGGGCAGATTCCAGTGTCCCTGGAATGTGTAGGGTAGTTCCTAGTCTCGCAAGCTCATCCGTTCAGCCATCTCGTTGAGATATCTGAGACAGTCTAGGGTGATTTTTGTGTTCAGAAATACGTTCTTCGGGGATTTAATGGCTGTCTGGCTCTCTGAGAAGATATTTATCCCAATCGTCGTAATGACAATATATCTTAGCCATTCCTCCACTTCCTTAATTGCAAAGATCTCGGCTTGATACATACTGCAGTGGTCGGGTAACCTTTTCGATATGAACTGTTCTAGATCTTTAGATTACGTCCCAAAGCCCACCAGATCGTTTAGTTTGGAACCATCCGTATAGAAGTCTATGTAACTTCTGTTACCAGGGATATCGTAGTTCCAATCAGTGTGAATTACACTGCCTGGAACATCGGTTATTGTATCAAGGATAACACAGTGTCCGTAGCAGCCATATGACCAATGAGAAAGCTCCTTTAACCTCACGGCAGTGGTCGCTGCAATTTGGGTAGCCACAATGTCCAGAGGCATAAGATGAAGCATTAAATTCAGTGCATCAGATGGTGTCATCCCCAGTGCGGGTGTGATGCCCAAAGAAGCCATCCATTGGATCCGGTTAAGTATTGAGCAGTAGGAGGATTTTTGAAGTGCCGTCTACCAGACTACAACATCATATAGCATTATAGGTCTGACAACTGCAGTATATACCCAATGCACGACAAGCGGTATAAACCCCCAACCTTCGCCAATGGCCCTCTTGCAGGCGTATAGGGCAAGAGTGGCCTTTCTTGCCCTTTCCAAAATGTTGGATTTGAAGTTCAATTTCCTGTCCAACAAAACACCCAGGTATTTTGTGCTTTCTGTAAATGGAACATTCTCTCCACCCAAGGAGACAGGTTCCACTGTATCTTCTGCTGAAAAGAACTACTTCTGTCTTGCTCGGATTTATACCTAGACCACTTTCGGTAACCCACTTTGCTGTTGCAACTAGAGCTTCCTGAATTATATCTCTTAGAGTGTTTGGAAACTTTCCCACTTTTACGTCTTTTTCCTACAGAGACTATAATATATTGTTAATGACTATATTCCAAAGCAGATGAGACAGTACACCGCCTTGAGGTGTTCCTCTACTGACCCATCTTTTTCGATCCACAGATCCCAAGCCTGCCGTAATGCATTTTTTAGTGAGTAAGTTATTAATAAACTTCTTACGGTAGAGTTGTTTCCTAGAAACTCCAACTCCTTCATGATTGACGTCGGTTTTACATTATTGAAAGCACCTTTAATGTCAAGAAATGGTACCATTGCATATTCGTGAAGTGCTGTTTCAGTAGATTTTCCTTTACTACAATATATGCATACTGCTGCCCCGACAGGCGATCTCCAGGGATCTTTGCCCTAAGATATGTTTCTATCAACCTCTCAAGAGTCTTCAGCATAAAGGATGACAGACTAATAGGACGAAAATCTTTCGCCTTCGTGTGGTAGGGTTTTCCTGCTTTCGGAATGAAAATGACCTTCGTGTCCCTCCATCCCACAGGTATATATGACATTCTGATACAAGCAGAGTATATCTCTCTAAGCCAGGCAACCAGTCTATCAGACACAGCTTGTAATTCAACCGATGATACATCATCAGGGCCTGGCGACTTAAAGGAGTCGAAACTTCTTATCGCTCAAAGGATTTTCGGCTCAGACACAATTTCACTAATGGCCTTCGACGAATGCATATCAGTGACATCCTCTTCTGGCGCCACGTTGTACGTTGGAGAATTTCCGGGAAATGTGTATCAACGAGTAGTTCTAGTGTTTCCTCACTAGACATTGTCCATACATTTTCTGACTTCTGGATATACCACACCGTAATAGGTCTCGAGACAGAATCTTCCTTTGCCTAGAGGCCTCAGATGTATCCTCCACGGAGATGTAGAATTCTTCTTAGCTCGCCCTTATATTTTCTTAGCTAGGCTTTGTAGATGTCCCAATCGTGTGGTGCTTTTGTGGCTTTTGCTCTGTTGAAGAGTTTTCTACAGTCCGTCCTTAGACCAACCAGCTCTGGGGTCCACCATGGCAGTCGCTGTTTGCCCCTTGCCTTGGCACTAAGGCATGCTGACACAAGCGAGTCATTCAGGGCCTTCGTGATCCGCTTGACGATGTCTATATGACTATGTCTATATCCTCCGTTGTTTCCACTTCCTCTTCTAGAAGGGACAGTGGCGAAGAATTTGTGACGAAATTTATTCCAATCCGCCTTTCTTCTGTTTAGCCGAGGGACCACTTCTTCAGTATTTTCTACAAGGCTAAAACTAATATAACGATGATCAGAGAAGTTGTGGTCATCCAACACTTCCCAGTCGCATATTCTTCCACTTATATCTTTTGATACAAAGGTAATATTTAGTACCTCCTGATTGTTCCTGATAATAAAGGTCGGTTTATCCCCTTTATTACAAATCACCAGATTGCAACTTATAATATATTCGATAAGCAGCTCACCACTTTCCTTGACATCCGAACTTCCCCATATCTGGTGATATGCATTAGCATCACTTCCAACAATGAGGCTTTTCTTCCCTACAGAAGCAGCTTCAACCAACGACTTAAGGTTTGAAGGCGGCATCTCTGAATCGAGAGCCATATAAAGGGAAGCCTGCCAATAATGAGATTTGTTTATTTCAAGGCTGGCTACTACTAAATCTTTAATACATAGCGACGGAAGAAGAAGAACATTTAGACTACCCTTTGTAACAATAAAGGCTCTGTGTCTCCCATTCCCCGTACTTTTGAGAAGTTTAAATCCCGAAATTCTTAGTCCACGCACCATTTCTCCACACACCCAAGGTTCTTGGATAAGAAAAACGTCAAATCCCCCAGCCATCAGGAGGACCGTTTAGATTTATCTGTAGAAACCGTACCATGGTCAGGATTCAGAACTGCCACCACTGTTGTGTTAGCCTCGTCTTCAGACTTCACAAGGAGTTCGTCCTCACAAGATTCGTTAGAACTTGTCATAATGAGCTTCCGTACGCATCCAGGGGCAGACGAGAAAGCTGTGGAATCACTCTTTCTCAGGACTCTGGGCACTTGCGGTGTGGACAATTTCTCCTTAGATGCTTCACTAGCTGCTGCTGTCGAAGTACTTTCTGAGTCCCGTGCTTACCCGCTGGCGCGCACTTTGAGCCCAGTCCAACTTTGTGACCCACCCACACAGGGCTTGTCGGGTCCCGTTTCGATGCCATCCCCTCCTGTCTCGATTGTAGTAGAGGGGTTTTTAGTCTCCTGCAATCCGCCAGACTTTAGCGATGTGGTTGATAGTTCTTCAGGGAAGTGTTCAGCAACAACTGCTGATTCGTCTCCTGATTCCCCAACCCCAACGCTTCTATAGACCTTCAGTTTCAACTCGTTGAATCCGTAGCATACAACCCATTCAGACTTGTTGAGGGCTGCGAGACAGCTGGAGTTAAGTACGAATACTGCATGTCTCCGGTCACCATCAGCCTCATCCAATCTACTAATCTTCCAGTCGGTGGTTGAAAGATTGGGATTAGCCATTGGTCGAGAAGGAATATCTTCCTTCTTGACTAAATGTAGTGCTGCAACTGGCCAGATCTCACCAATCTTTTTTTAGCGCACAACGATACATTTCAATTGAGCGTTGATCGCCGAAGGCAATCAATCTGTATCGATACCAGCCTGCATCGTCACAAACTGCAGGAGACCCTGGAAATTCGGCAAGGACATCGGAGTATACTGACGACAGTCCATTGACTATCCCACTCCAATTATTCTTAGGTATGCAGCCCTTTTCTTCTCCCTTGTCGACAACTGCCATCACCAAACAGTCCCTAGCTACATTAGCAAAGGTTCTTGGACCCATCTTACTGTTGTTCGCCTTGGTTCTTTTAAGCATGGGATGCTCTCCATGTGACGGCAGCCTTTTGGTTGACTGCGGTGCAGTTTCCGAATCTAGACGTGTAGTCTTTGGGGTAGCCTGTGCAGCGAATTCCCTAGCCCAATTTAGGGAATCTCTTTCGCTATTAGTGAGAGTCTTAGGATCATTCGCACCAAGCCTCTCAATAAACCTGAGAGCGATGCGTCTTCTATATTCCAACATCATAAGGGGAAGGCTTAGGCAATTTATAGGCATGCGAAGAAAGAATAGGTTCGGCCTTGTCCTTTAGACTCGAGCCAGGTCTCTTTTTTTTCAGTTTTTTTTTTCATTATTGCATACATGATGCAAACATAGCCATATAATTGAGAAAAACAAGTTGTAGTATATTTTTAAAAAGACCGGAGTTTTTCTTCCAAATTTCAATCTTTATTTCCAAACTTTAAAATAAAACAATGCTGTTGTATGTATCATAATATTCAAGTGTATTGTCAAAAATCTATGTCTCGTGTACAGTTTAGTTTTCTCGTTTCATCTTCTCCTAACTATCTAGCGCTCTTCACATTTTAAACGACAAATATATATACACCCAGAAAAATTAGTCTACTGATTGCAGCAAAAACTGTCTGCTGATAGAAAATGAAAGATTTTGAACTTTTGAATAAATCCATTAAAAATTTTTTGGAAACAACAATTGAGGCAATTGTTACAATTTAGTAAACAAAATTTTGTTTGACAATTTTAGTCGTTAATTTTGTATTTAAAAGCATATATTGAAAAGTATATGGAATATAAATTTTTTTTAAATATTTACAATTTTTTTAAGCTTTTTAAATTTTCAAAATTTGAAAAAAGCAGAAAATATTTAGTGTTTTAGCAACAAATTACTCCTGTCCCATTTTCAGCAGACTTTGTGCAGCATTTTTGCTGTTTTTACTAAAAAATTTCTATGAGTGTATATATATATATATATACTTTGTCGTGTATATATATATATATATATATATATATATATATATATATATATATATATATATATATATATATATATAAAACTAATAATAAATAATTGAAAGATTGCAAAACATTGCATAAAACAATCTTCTATAACATAACAAACAATAAACAAACTAAATCGATTTGATAACTTTGAGGGGAATACATGTAAATATGATGGCATATGGAATAAAATAAATATATTCAAATTTACAAGTATTCAAACACTTAGAATCAGCATACCATTTAGGTGTTCTCTTTTATGTAATAAGGTTTAAATTAAATACTTCAGTTTTAATTCATGATGAATTGAAGATTCTGACTAATTACGTTGTTTTTTTTTTTTTTTTGTGGTGTTGAAATTTTTTGGAGTGTTGACATTTTTACCATGAAATGGATTTCATTTTCAATTTATTTTTCAATGTTGCTATATATTTCTTTCATAAACATACATATAAATACAAACACATATTTAGTTGTAGTTTTAAAACTCCATTTTGTGGTTTTATTGGGTTTTTCAACACTAATGTTAAAACTTAAACTGAACATGGATATTTTTGTTGGTTTTGTTTCGTATTATTCGAGAAAGATTCGAGTTGATTAAATTGGATATACATGCATGTGTATGTAAACATATATAAAATATGCAATGGTATGTACGTATATCCGGCTCCATTCTCAATTATATTAAATTATTGTTGCAATGAGATTCCTCTTGAGATACAAGTGTAAGCTTTTTATTCGAATTCAAATTTCTAATTTTGTTGAGGAATAGCTAGCATTTTTAAGCTTTTTAATTTACTCTTTCATGTATGGATATCCAATATCACGCAGGGGTACAAAGGTCTCCTTAATTGCTTGTGGTGTGCACCAGCGCATGACGTAATGAGGCCCACCAGCTTTGTCGTTTGTTCCTAAGAAAAGGCGTAAAATTTATATGCGATGTAGTTCAGGGCGATGTAATCAGAAAACTTACCAGACATACGACCGCCGCCGAAGGGTTGTTGACCCACAACTGATCCAGTTGATTTATCGTTAATGTAAAAGTTACCAGCAGACATTTTGAATTCTTCCAAAGCATGTTTCAAAAATGATCTAGAAATAAGAAAATGATTAAATTAAAACGTTATACTGATAATTCATCAAAAAAGGCAATGTAGGAAAAAAATCCATTTTGAATTATTATATTGTTATTATGTTATTTATATTTGGATATTGACGTGTGTCTCTAATTTCACTTAATGGGGTGGATGCTCAATAAAAAAATTACCCATGTTAAGCCAATTGTTCAACGCAAGGGATAAGGTCATATCAACTTCAAATGTTTTGAATTTTGAAATTAATCTGAAATACATATATATATATATTTCTAGCCTTGTCAAGCCCTAGATTCATTCCAATCGCCTTTGATACCTTATCGAACGTGTTTTACGAGATAGTTTACGAATAACTTTCAATTTTTCTTTAATGCCGGTCCAACTGCGACTATTTTATACTTAACTAAAAAACTATTTGTTTCCTTATTGATTAAAACATATTATATTAAGCCGTCTTCACTGCAAAAAACACGCTTAACAAGTAAAAAGGCGTAAAGTTCGGCTGGGCCGAACTTTGGATACTCACCACCTCGGGTATACATGTAAACCACTTTCCGTCATAATCCGGTGAAGAATGCATTGCTTTGCCCCCAAAGCAGCTATATCGAAATATGGTTCGATTTACATCAAATTCGCCACGGACATTCTGTAGTCTATTAAGTAGAAGTCATTGTTCAATTTTGTAGAACCAAATATTGGCCTTTTTGGTAGCTGTATCCAAATATAGACCGATTTGAACCATATACGACACGGATGTCAAAAAGACTAACATAAGTCACTGTGTCAAATTTCAGCAAAATCGCAAGACTTTAAATCGAGTGATCGGTCTATATGGCAGCTATATACAAATCTGTACCGATCTGAGCCAAATAGAAGAAGGATGTCGAAGGGCCTTACACAACTCATTGTCCCAAATGAATGAGCCTTTTATGGACCCAAGACCTTAAATCGGCGGATCGGTTTATATGGCAGCTATATCCAAATATGGAACGATCTAGGCCAAATTAAAGAAGGATGTCGACTGGTCTAACACAACTCACTGTCCCAAATTTCAGCAAAATCGAACTTAACCTGCCTATGGACAAAGAAAAGAATCTGTGCAAAGTTTCAGCTCATTATATCTATTTTTGAAGACTGTAGCGTGATTTCAAAAGGCAGTCGGACGGGCATGGCTAGATCGTCTTAGATTTTTACGACGATGACAAAATGAATATACCCCATCCTTCGGTGGTGAGTATAAAAATACTCCCGGATGGGAAAATTACATCCTAAATTGTAATCTGTGGCATACCAAATATCAGTATGAAGTCCACCACGTTGTATGAACAAGTTCAATATAAAATTTTTTAGTTAGTAGTTTATGTAAATTCATTTATAAGACATATTCATTAACAACATGTAGAACATGTACTCCTTTGCATAAATTTTCCATAAATTTTCATTAACGAAACTTATTCAGTTTTTTAGGAATATGTTTCACACATTAAAAACACCATTCATTTGTGTATGATTAAGTTTCATAACGGTGGCAAATGATGATCCCAATAATCCTAATTAATATTTTTTAACAAATTTAACAAAAAAAATGGCTGAAAAATGTGTGCTTCTTCGAAGATTTATGTGTGGATATATTTTGTTTGACATTGTATGTGTCGGTATATTTCGGCAGCGGCTGCGATTCGTGGTTTTTCCTTAAAATTAAGATCCACCCAAATGTACGAGTATCCGCTGCTGTTGTGACCACACAATCAACGTAACGTAACGAAAAGGGTAGACTTTTTCTTTGTGTGTTTTTGTTGTTGGACAAGTGAGCGTGTATAGTGGCGTGTCGATCAGTGACTGCTTGTTTCGTTATTTGGCAGACAGTTTGCTTTTTTTTTTTTTTGAAGGTAAGCGGTTCGGAAGATAGCAACAGAAAAAAATGTGGCTAGATGTTATATATAAACAAAAAAAAAAAAAACAAGTGGCCCTTTTGTGAAAACTGTGACTATATAAACAATTTAAGATATAAAAGCAAAATGAATAAATCGTTGTAGCAACCTGCTTTGCTTTTTTAAAGGTGAATAATTCGAAAAGAAATTTTACTTGCGAATAGCATTTAATTTTCACACAAATTAACAGATTGGACTGGAGTATAAATATATTTTTGAAAACGCCTTTTATCAAAAAATATCCAATTTTTTTAAGATTTCTGGTGTACCTAATGCAAATGAGGTAAAATGTATTTAATTTTTTTATAATATTATAGTTGCTTCAAACAGTTATTTTTTTGTTTTCAATTAAGATATTTTACGTGGTAAAACAAAACTGCAGCTAAGATTTTTGAAACCTCAAGCAACCATTGCCTTTCGCAGCAGAGAAATATCCTAAGCAGCGAATAAATGTTCACTTTAGGTAAGTCCTATTTAAATTATTTTATAGTTACTTCAACTAACTGTTTTTTTTTATTTTAGACATTTTAGGCAGCAAATTAAAACTACAAGTAACCATGGGTTTTTGCAGCAAATATATAGCCAAATAGCCTAGAAGAATGGTAAAAACGAGTCAAAGGATACGGATAATAACTTATCTTGAAAATAAATGTTTTATAAATGCGAATGAGAAGTGAAGTGCAAGTGTTTTTCAACAGTCAAATTTGTATTCTTAACTTAACTTAAACTTTAAAATAAATAATTATTATTTATTAAAAATATCTTTTTGATTAAGCGAAAATTGCACATGTAAACCAATTATATATGTATTGCAAATAAAATAATAAATTTTCTATTTAATTTAATATTTCGGAATTAGAGAACACAAAATCAAATATTAATCATCGAAAAAAGCTTAATTGTTTTTCAAAATATTATCCCCATTAAGATCTATACACTTTTGCATGCGTTTGAAACAATTGTCGAAGCACTTTTGCCACTCTGATTGAGGTATCTCCAAAACATGCATTCTGAACGCATCAACCGCTTCTTCAGGTGTCATTTTATTTTTTACGTACGGGAATAAAAAGAAGTCATTCGGTGCCAAGTCAGGACTATACGGCGGATGAATCGTCAAATCGATGTTTTAAGTGCTCAAAAATGCTGTTGTTTCGTATTTTCGGAGCATTTCTTTCGACCATTGTGTGGGATCCAACGCGAACAAATTTTTTTGACGATCAAATGTTCATGCAATATTGAATGTATGCTGGTCCCACTAATGCCTAAGGTTGTCTCAATCTCACGACAGGTCACATGACGATCTTGGAATATCAATTGACGCACAGCATCAATGGTTTTTGGAACAACAACTGATTTTGACGACCATTTACGAAATTCGTCTTGGAGTGAGCTTCAGTTGAATTCACCATACTATCGATAAACACTGGTTGTTGATGGAGCTTCATCGCCAAAAATTGAATTAAGTTCATCGATGTACTGTAGTTGAGTTAATCCACGTCGAAAGTTTTAAACAATAAACAAACCGTTCTGAGTACGTGTAACCTCAAAAATAGGTACACAATGTATGTAAGCATTGGGTAATGTATTCATGGGAACTAGTCATTCCTACTACCTAAAGTAAATAAAACCTTACTTTCTCCTTATACCTAATACGTTGTAATTAATTTCCATGAAACAGGAAAAAGAGAATAATTTTTAAGAAATACATCACTTTTTCCAAATTTATATGTAATAATGAAAGGGTTATCATACGACCAATTTGTATTATTGGTATAAAGACGCATAAAAAATTTCCATAACTACGTTGTGTTATTGATTAACAGTTTTGCAATTTGGATTTATGATAAGCTTAAAAATCCAATTGAAGTGGTTATTAACTCCATATACGATTTATTTCAAAGTTGCCGTTTCTTTTAAGCAACTTTTACCGCTTTAATAAAAATAAATAATTGATATTTTTCACATGAATAAAACAACTTTTTATTTCAATGGATTGCTTAAAACTATAAAAATATATTTTTTATTGAATTGTCGTTTCCATCATGAACCTCTCTTCATTGACGAACTCATGGTTGTAAAATGTGTTATAAAAAAAGTAATTTACAAACATATTTAAAATAATAGTAATAAATACCAAACTCAGCATTTTGCGTACGGTACAGTACCGCGAAATCTAGATCCACATTTGTTACCTTTTGTCCTCAGCGCCGTTTTCCAAGCCAATATATCTCTATAATATAGAGTCTATATACATAATAATATAATACAATATAGAGTCTTTATGGGTAATATACTTTTAAAATAAGATAATGTTAACAATTTGTATACCCACCACCGTAGGATAGGGGGTTTATTCATTTAGTCAATCCGTTTGCTACACATCGAAATAGTAATTTCCGACCCTACAAAGTATATATATTTCGGATCGTCGTAAAATTCTAAGACGATTAACGATGTCTGTCTGTCCATCCGTCTGTCGTAATCACTTTACAGGCTTCAAAAATTGAGATATTGAGCTGAAATTTGGCACAGATACGTTTTTTTGATGTACGCTGGTTAAGTTCTTGAACGGGCCAAATCGGACCATATTTGGATATAGCTAATGCCCATAAAAACTTCATTTTTCATCCGATTTTGCTGAAATTTGAAACAGTGGGTAGTCTTAGGCCTCCCGACATCTGACCCAAATATGGTTCAGACCGGACTATATATAGATATAGCTGTCATATAGACCGATCTCCCGATAAAGGGTCTGAAGCCCATAAAAGCTTTATTTATTGCTCAATTTTGCTGAAATTTGAAACAGTGGGTTATTTTAAGCCTCCCGACATCTGACCTAAGTATAGTTCAGATCGGACCATATTTAGATGTAAATGCCATATAGACCGATCTCCCGATAAAGGGTCTGAAGCCCATAAAAGCTTTATTTTTTAACCGATTTCGACGAAATTTAAAACAGTGACTACCAACATCTGACCCAAATATGGTGCAGATCGGACTAGACCGATCTCCCGATAAAGGGTCTGAACCCCATAAAAGCCCCATTTATTACCCGATTTCGTTGAAATTTGAAACAGTGGTTAGTTTTAGGTCTCCCGACATCCGCCCCAAATATGGTTTGGATCAAACGATCTCCCGATAAAGGGTCTGAGGCCCATAAAAGCATTATTTTTTATCCAATTTCACTGAAATTTGAAACAGTGAGTAGTTTTAGGCCTCCCGCCATCCGAACCAAATATGGTAAAAATAGGCTTTATTTATTATTTATTACCCGATTTTGTTGAAATTTGAAATACAAAATCTATAAGACCACTCAATGCCCGTGCCGAATTTGGGTGGATAAGTTATCCAATTTTCATCGGATTGTACACCCGAGGTGGTGGGTATGCAAAGTTCGGCCCGGCCGAACTTAATGCCTTTTAACTTGTTATATGCTGTATATACAACGTTTGCATTCTACAATTTCCTCCAAGTTGTTGCGATAGGAGTTTATCCATTCTATTTGTTCACATCCTAATTTTTTTGAGCAGCAAATTTTTGAGAAAAAAATTTATTCATTGAAATATTTTAAATTACTCTACTGTAAACGATTATTAATTTTACGTGCAAACGTCTAAATAAAACAAACAACCATTGCCTTTCGCAGCAGAGAAATATCCTAAGCAGCGAATAAATGTTCACTTTAGGTAAGTCCTATTTAAATTATTTTATAGTTACTTCAACTAACTGTTTTTTTTTTATTTTAGACATTTTAGGCAGCAAATTAAAACTACAAGTAACCATGGGTTTTTGCAGCAAATATATAGCCAAATAGCCTAGAAGAATGGTAAAAACGAGTCAAAGGATACGGATAATAACTTATCTTGAAAATAAATGTTTTATAAATGCGAATGAGAAGTGAAGTGCAAGTGTTTTTCAACAGTCAAATTTGTATTCTTAACTTAACTTAAACTTTAAAATAAATAATTATTATTTATTAAAAATATCTTTTTGATTAAGCGAAAATTGCACATGTAAACCAATTATATATGTATTGCAAATAAAATAATAAATTTTCTATTTAATTTAATATTTCGGAATTAGAGAACACAAAATCAAATATTAATCATCGAAAAAAGCTTAATTGTTTTTCAAAATATTATCCCCATTAAGATCTATACACTTTTGCATGCGTTTGAAACAATTGTCGAAGCACTTTTGCCACTCTGATTGAGGTATCTCCAAAACATGCATTCTGAACGCATCAACCGCTTCTTCAGGTGTCATTTTATTTTTTACGTACGGGAATAAAAAGAAGTCATTCGGTGCCAAGTCAGGACTATACGGCGGATGAATCGTCAAATCGATGTTTTAAGTGCTCAAAAATGCAGTTGTTTCGTATTTTCGGAGCATTTCTTTCGACCATTGTGTGGGATCCAACGCGAACAAATTTTTTTGACGATCAAATGTTCATGCAATATTGAATGTATGCTGGTCCCACTAATGCCTAAGGTTGTCTCAATCTCACGACAGGTCACATGACGATCTTGGAATATCAATTGACGCACAGCATCAATGGTTTTTGGAACAACAACTGATTTTGACGACCATTTACGAAATTCGTCTTGGAGTGAGCTTCAGTTGAATTCACCATACTATCGATAAACACTGGTTGTTGATGGAGCTTCATCGCCAAAAATTGAATTAAGTTCATCGATGTACTGTAGTTGAGTTAATCCACGTCGAAAGTTTTAAACAATAAACAAACCGTTCTGAGTACGTGTAACCTCAAAAATAGGTACACAATGTATGTAAGCATTGGGTAATGTATTCATGGGAACTAGTCATTCCTACTACCTAAAGTAAATAAAACCTTACTTTGAACTATTCTCCTTTTACCTAATACGTTGTAATTAATTTCCATGAAACAGGAAAAAGAGAATAATTTTTAAGAAATACATCACTTTTTCCAAATTTATATGTAATAATGAAAGGGTTATCATACGACCAATTTGTATTATTGGTATAAAGACGCATAAAAAATTTCCATAACTACGTTGTGTTATTGATTAACAGTTTTGCAATTTGGATTTATGATAAGCTTAAAAATCCAATTGAAGTGGTTATTAACTCCATATACGATTTATTTCAAAGTTGCCGTTTCTTTTAAGCAACTTTTACCGCTTTAATAAAAATAAATAATTGATATTTTTCACATGAATAAAACAACTTTTTATTTCAATGGATTGCTTAAAACTATAAAAATATATTTTTTATTGAATTGTCGTTTCCATCATGAACCTCTCTTCATTGACGAACTCATGGTTGTAAAATGTGTTATAAAAAAAGTAATTTACAAACATATTTAAAATAATAGTAATAAATACCAAACTCAGCATTTTGCGTACGGTACAGTACCGCGAAATCTAGATCCACATTTGTTACCTTTTGTCCTCAGCGCCGTTTTCCAAGCCAATATATCTCTATAATATAGAGTCTATATACATAATAATATAATACAATATAGAGTCTTTATGGGTAATATACTTTTAAAATAAGATAATGTTAACAATTTGTATACCCACCACCGTAGGATAGGGGGTTTATTCATTTAGTCAATCCGTTTGCTACACATCGAAATAGTAATTTCCGACCCTACAAAGTATATATATTTCGGATCGTCGTAAAATTCTAAGACGATTAACGATGTCTGTCTGTCCATCCGTCTGTCGTAATCACTTTACAGGCT
The DNA here is from genome assembly GCF_963082655.1 of Stomoxys calcitrans. Classification (NCBI taxonomy): domain Eukaryota; kingdom Metazoa; phylum Arthropoda; class Insecta; order Diptera; family Muscidae; genus Stomoxys; species Stomoxys calcitrans. The sequence continues at coordinate 101,230,299 of NC_081552.1, forward strand.
TCAAAAATTGAGATATTGAGCTGAAATTTGGCACAGATACGTTTTTTTGATGTACGCTGGTTAAGTTCTTGAACGGGCCAAATCGGACCATATTTGGATATAGCTAATGCCCATAAAAACTTCATTTTTCATCCGATTTTGCTGAAATTTGAAACAGTGGGTAGTCTTAGGCCTCCCGACATCTGACCCAAATATGGTTCAGACCGGACTATATATAGATATAGCTGTCATATAGACCGATCTCCCGATAAAGGGTCTGAAGCCCATAAAAGCTTTATTTATTGCTCAATTTTGCTGAAATTTGAAACAGTGGGTTATTTTAAGCCTCCCGACATCTGACCTAAGTATAGTTCAGATCGGACCATATTTAGATGTAAATGCCATATAGACCGATCTCCCGATAAAGGGTCTGAAGCCCATAAAAGCTTTATTTTTTAACCGATTTCGACGAAATTTAAAACAGTGACTACCAACATCTGACCCAAATATGGTGCAGATCGGACTAGACCGATCTCCCGATAAAGGGTCTGAACCCCATAAAAGCCCCATTTATTACCCGATTTCGTTGAAATTTGAAACAGTGGTTAGTTTTAGGTCTCCCGACATCCGCCCCAAATATGGTTTGGATCAAACGATCTCCCGATAAAGGGTCTGAGGCCCATAAAAGCATTATTTTTTATCCAATTTCACTGAAATTTGAAACAGTGAGTAGTTTTAGGCCTCCCGCCATCCGAACCAAATATGGTAAAAATAGGCTTTATTTATTATTTATTACCCGATTTTGTTGAAATTTGAAATACAAAATCTATAAGACCACTCAATGCCCGTGCCGAATTTGGGTGGATAAGTTATCCAATTTTCATCGGATTGTACACCCGAGGTGGTGGGTATGCAAAGTTCGGCCCGGCCGAACTTAATGCCTTTTAACTTGTTATATGCTGTATATACAACGTTTGCATTCTACAATTTCCTCCAAGTTGTTGCGATAGGAGTTTATCCATTCTATTTGTTCACATCCTAATTTTTTTGAGCAGCAAATTTTTGAGAAAAAAATTTATTCATTGAAATATTTTAAATTACTCTACTGTAAACGATTATTAATTTTACGTGCAAACGTCTAAATAAAACAAACAACCATTGCCTTTCGCAGCAGAGAAATATCCTAAGCAGCGAATAAATGTTCACTTTAGGTAAGTCCTATTTAAATTATTTTATAGTTACTTCAACTAACTGTTTTTTTTTTATTTTAGACATTTTAGGCAGCAAATTAAAACTACAAGTAACCATGGGTTTTTGCAGCAAATATATAGCCAAATAGCCTAGAAGAATGGTAAAAACGAGTCAAAGGATACGGATAATAACTTATCTTGAAAATAAATGTTTTATAAATGCGAATGAGAAGTGAAGTGCAAGTGTTTTTCAACAGTCAAATTTGTATTCTTAACTTAACTTAAACTTTAAAATAAATAATTATTATTTATTAAAAATATCTTTTTGATTAAGCGAAAATTGCACATGTAAACCAATTATATATGTATTGCAAATAAAATAATAAATTTTCTATTTAATTTCGGAATTAGAGAACACAAAATCAAATATTAATCATCGAAAAAAGCTTAATTGTTTTTCGAAATATTATCCCCATTAAGATCTATACACTTTTGCATGGGTTTGAAACAATTGTCGAAGCACTTTTGCCACTCTGATTGAGGTATCTCCAAAACATGCATTCTGAACGCATCAACCGCTTCTTCAGGTGTCATTTTATTTTTTACGTACGGGAATAAAAAGAAGTCATTCGGTGCCAAGTCAGGACTATACGGCGGATGAATCGTCAAATCGATGTTTTAAGTGCTCAAAAATGCAGTTGTTTCGTATTTTCGGAGCATTTCTTTCGACCATTGTGTGGGATCCAACGCGAACAAATTTTTTTGACGATCAAATGTTCATGCAATATTGAATGTATGCTGGTCCCACTAATGCCTAAGGTTGTCTCAATCTCACGACAGGTCACATGACGATCTTGGAATATCAATTGACGCACAGCATCAATGGTTTTTGGAACAACAACTGATTTTGACGACCATTTACGAAATTCGTCTTGGAGTGAGCTTCAGTTGAATTCACCATACTATCGATAAACACTGGTTGTTGATGGAGCTTCATCGCCAAAAATTGAATTAAGTTCATCGATGTACTGTAGTTGAGTTAATCCACGTCGAAAGTTTTAAACAATAAACAAACCGTTCTGAGTACGTGTAACCTCAAAAATAGGTACACAATGTATGTAAGCATTGGGTAATGTATTCATGGGAACTAGTCATTCCTACTACCTAAAGTAAATAAAACCTTACTTTGAACTATTCTCCTTTTACCTAATACGTTGTAATTAATTTCCATGAAACAGGAAAAAGAGAATAATTTTTAAGAAATACATCACTTTTTCCAAATTTATATGTAATAATGAAAGGGTTATCATACGACCAATTTGTATTATTGGTATAAAGACGCATAAAAAATTTCCATAACTACGTTGTGTTATTGATTAACAGTTTTGCAATTTGGATTTATGATAAGCTTAAAAATCCAATTGAAGTGGTTATTAACTCCATATACGATTTATTTCAAAGTTGCCGTTTCTTTTAAGCAACTTTTACCGCTTTAATAAAAATAAATAATTGATATTTTTCACATGAATAAAACAACTTTTTATTTCAATGGATTGCTTAAAACTATAAAAATATATTTTTTATTGAATTGTCGTTTCCATCATGAACCTCTCTTCATTGACGAACTCATGGTTGTAAAATGTGTTATAAAAAAAGTAATTTACAAACATATTTAAAATAATAGTAATAAATACCAAACTCAGCATTTTGCGTACGGTACAGTACCGCGAAATCTAGATCCACATTTGTTACCTTTTGTCCTCAGCGCCGTTTTCCAAGCCAATATATCTCTATAATATAGAGTCTATATACATAATAATATAATACAATATAGAGTCTTTATGGGTAATATACTTTTAAAATAAGATAATGTTAACAATTTGTATACCCACCACCGTAGGATAGGGGGTTTATTCATTTAGTCAATCCGTTTGCTACACATCGAAATAGTAATTTCCGACCCTACAAAGTATATATATTTCGGATCGTCGTAAAATTCTAAGACGATTTAACGATGTCTGTCTGTCCATCCGTCTGTCGTAATCACTTTACAGGCTTCAAAAATTGAGATATTGAGCTGAAATTTGGCACAGATACGTTTTTTTGATGTACGCTGGTTAAGTTCTTGAACGGGCCAAATCGGACCATATTTGGATATAGCTAATGCCCATAAAAACTTAATTTTTCATCCGATTTTGCTGAAATTTGAAACAGTGGGTAGTCTTAGGCCTCCCGACATCTGACCCAAATATGGTTCAGACCGGACTATATATAGATATAGCTGTCATATAGACCGATCTCCCGATAAAGGGTCTGAAGCCCATAAAAGCTTTATTTATTGCTCAATTTTGCTGAAATTTGAAACAGTGGGTTATTTTAAGCCTCCCGACATCTGACCTAAGTATAGTTCAGATCGGACCATATTTAGATGTAAATGCCATATAGACCGATCTCCCGATAAAGGGTCTGAAGCTCATAAAAGCTTTATTTTTTAACCGATTTCGACGAAAATTAAAACAGTGACTACCAACATCTGACCCAAATATGGTGCAGATCGGACTAGACCGATCTCCCGATAAAGGGTCTGAACCCCATAAAAGCCCCATTTATTACCCGATTTCGTTGAAATTTGAAACAGTGGTTAGTTTTAGGTCTCCCGACATCCGCCCCAAATATGGTTTGGATCAAACGATCTCCCGATAAAGGGTCTGAGGCCCATAAAAGCATTATTTTTTATCCAATTTCACTGAAATTTGAAACAGTGAGTAGTTTTAGGCCTCCCGCCATCCGAACCAAATATGGTAAAAATAGGCTTTATTTATTATTTATTACCCGATTTTGTTGAAATTTGAAATACAAAATCTATAAGACCACTCAATGCCCGTGCCGAATTTGGGTGGATAAGTTATCCAATTTTCATCGGATTGTACACCCGAGGTGGTGGGTATGCAAAGTTCGGCCCGGCCGAACTTAATGCCTTTTAACTTGTTATATGCTGTATATACAACGTTTGCATTCTACAATTTCCTCCAAGTTGTTGCGATAGGAGTTTATCCATTCTATTTGTTCACATCCTAATTTTTTTGAGCAGCAAATTTTTGAGAAAAAAATTTATTCATTGAAATATTTTAAATTACTCTACTGTAAACGATTATTAATTTTACGTGCAAACGTCTAAATAAACGTCGATTTTCACTTTGGCGGCTTTGTACACACATTTATCAATAGAGCTTATCAACATTTTACACAACGATTTCCTATATGACTCCTAAAATATGTACAGATTTTGCTCGAAATTCTATATATCTAATTAAGCAAATTTTAATTTCGACGAATAAGACTACATATCCAATGTGGTGTATGGTATCAAAAGGTCGGCCGTATCTGATTTTAGCCCATCCTTACATGTTAAGTAAGAAACAAGTAAAAATGTATTAAGTTCGGCAGGGCCGAACTTTGGATACACATCAACATATTTATTATATATTTATTAGTATACCCCATAGGATGGGGTATACTAATTTCGTCATTCTGTTTGTAACACCTCGAAATATGCGTCTAAGACCCCCTAAAGTACATATATTCTTGATCGTCGTGACATTTTAAGTCGAACTAGCCATGTCCGTCCGTCTGCCTGTCGAAAGCCGATCTTGGATCTGTATTTTTTGGGCCGCTAGAGGGCGCAATTCTCATCCGATTTGGCTAAAATTTTCATGAGGTGTTTTGATACAACTTCCAAAAACTGTGATGAGTATGGCGCAAATCGGTACATAACCTGATATAGCTGCCATATAAATCGATCTGGGTCCTTGACTTCTTGAGCCTCTAGAGAGAGCAATTCTCATCCGATTTAGCACACATTTTGTACAACGGCTTCTCCCATGACCCTCAACATACGTGCGCAATATGGTCGGAATCGATCTATAGCTTGATACGGCTCCCATATAAACCTATCTCCCGATTTTGCTTCTTGAGCCACTACAAGGCGCAATTCTTATCCAAATGAACTGAAATATTACACAATGACTTATACAATGTTCAGCATTCATTTATGGTCCGAATCGGACTATAACTTGATATAGTTCCAATACTATAACAGTTCTTATTCATGATTCTTTGTTTGCCTAAAAACAGATAGCGCGCAAAGAACTCGACAAATGCGATCCATGGTGGAGGGTATATAAAATTCGGCCCGGCCGAACTTAGCACGCTCTTACTTGTTTATAAATTTATTATAGTACTAGCTGGACAGGGCCCGCTCCGCTGCACCTTCTTCCACTTTGTAATTATACCTACCACCATAGGATGGGGGTATACTAATCTAGTCATTACGTTTTTAACACCTAGCTGTTTGAAATTTTGCATAGCTTTTTCTTATTGATGTAGATCGTTGGGTATTGCAAATGGGCCATGTCGGCTCAGATCCATGGTGGTGGGTACCCAAGATTTTTTTATATGTTTTATCTAAGACCTATACTGGCACGATCAGGAAATAAGTCCTGTTTAGGCGTGCTGGTACAGCCTTTCAGACCATCCCCCTCAATGTAGTTGTCATATTGGTGCTCGGCTCCCAAATACCTTTCATTTGAGCCTTATATTGCTATGGTCGGTAAACGTGTCCGTTATGGGGGTATTTTTTGGGGTTAGGGGGCCCCTTATATATCAGATTCGTGCTCTAGTCTCAAATACCTTTCACTTGAGACCCATATTGTCATTATTAAATTCGTTTACTACTATCAAATACCCATTATTTGAGCCCCTTTTTGCCATAGTAGCCAAACATGGCCGTTTTGAAGGGATTTAATTAGGGTGGCGGATCGTGAAATAATATTAGCATCGTGCCAGATCACGATTTTGTTTGAGGCTCATCAGTCACGCATTTTGAAGGTGGCGATCAGCTACGGTCTTGTTCAGATCACCACTAATAATTTTTTTTGTATTGGTTTTTCACTTTCAAGATCATATTTTAAAGCTACCACTTGGGATACCACATTTCTAACGATCCGCAAGTGCTTTTGTGTCTATCCCAATTTGAAGGCAAAAAAGTACTCTACAGCCAAAGACCTTTTATTGCTGTCTTATTCTATCCTATCCTACTTCAATAGACCTTTCTTTTAATTCCCATATAATTCCGATCGAACTACACTTATTGAAGGGTATATAGTGGCTAAACCGGTGCCAGACTCTGTCCCAAATGTGTATACCAGATTCTTAGTCATCTTTCATTTGATACCCATTTTGTGACGTTGGACATTCATGCCCGTTTTGGGGGTTTTTGGGGTTGAGGAGACCCCGTAGACACCTTGGGCCAAATTCTTATAGCAGATATGTACTCAACTTCCAAACACTTTGATACCCATATTATCCCAATCGGTAAATATGTCCTATTGAGGGGTTTTTGGGGGTGGGTGTTTTTATATCAGCTTTTTACTCTACATTTAAATACCTTTCATTTGATATCTATATTGTCCCAATCGGTAAATATGTCCTGCTGGCGAGTTTGGGGGTGGAGGCCCCTCAGACGCCAGGCTAAGCTAAGCTTCCTGTGATAACGATGGACACCACGCAAGTCGGAGCTCAAAGCTCTAGCCGATGTGGTGCTCATAGTTATCCCATGTCGGTCGGGACGGTCTATATGACAGGTACATCAATACATGATACAATTTGGATTATTTTCAGTTGGGATGCGGGTACCAACTGAAAACTCACTGTTCATAATTCTAAAGAAATCAGTTAATAAATGCAGCAGTTATGGGATTTAGACCCTAAATCGGCCGACCAGTTTATATGGCAGATATATCTAAATATTATCCGATCTGGACCATATTCGGCTCGGATATTGGGGCCATAGCATAACACATTGTTCCAAATTACAGCGACAATATTTAAATCGGGTGTTGGGAGTCTTAGTGCAACTCACTGTTTCAAATTTTTGCGAAATCGGAAAACAAATGCAAAAATTTTTCTTAAGACAAAAATTTAAGCACTTTTTGCTTATAATACAAGTTCAATGAACATTTTCCTAGAGATACAATTTTAAGAAGGAAGATATTCCTTCTCGACCAATGGCGCATGTTTGGATACCAAGGATTCTCTCAGATCCTGATTCGATACTAAGAAGAGTACGGGAATGTAATTCCAATCCAATGTCCTGAGAAAGAGTGGTTCTACAGCTTTTTCACCTGCCTCTGGATGTACGTACGGAAGCTCATCATGAAGAGATCTAACGACTATTGTGGGGATGAAGAGTGGGAGTTCTAAATCCTGACTATGGTCCGCTTTCTCCAGATAAATCTCCACCATTGTAAGGCCGCTTCGGCGGCACTAAAGGTCCTCCGATGGCAGGGGGATTTGACGTGGTTCTTATCCAGGAACCATGGGTGTGTGGAGGAATGGTTAGTGAACCAAGAATTCCGGGATTTAAACTACTGAAGGGTACGGGGAACGGGAGACACACATCCCGTTTCTTCAAAGGAGTACTCTAAATATTTTTCTTCTTCCCTCGCTAAGCACTGAAGATTTAGTAGTAGTCAGCCTTGAAATAAACAAATCTCATAACTGTCTGGCTTCCCTATATACAGAAGAAGAAGAGCCTCATTGTAGGAAGTGATGCTTATGCGCATCGACAGATATGGGGAAGTTCACATGTCAACGAAAGGGGTGAGCTGCTTATCGAGAATATCATAAGTTAAGGAGGTACAAGATATTACCTTTGTATCGGAAGATATAAGTGGAAGAAAATGCGACTAGGATGTGTTGGATAACAACAGTTTTTTTCTGATCATCGTTATATTAGTTTCAGCCTTGGAGAAAATACTGCAGAAGTGGTCCCTCGGCTAAACAGAAGAAAGGCGGATTGGGATACATTTCTGCACAAATTCTGCATTTCTATCTCTTCTAGATCAGAAAAGGAAGTGGAAACTACGGAGGATATAGACATAGTGGTCAAGCGGATCACGAAGGCCCTGAATGACATGCTTTTGTCTGCATGTCATAGTGCCAAGCCAAGTGGCAAACAGCGACCGTCATGGTGGACCACAGAGCTGGTTGGTCTAAGAAAGGACTGCAGAAAACTCTTCAACAAAGCAAAAGCCACAGGAGCACCACACGATTGGGACATCTATAAAGCTGAGCTAAGAAAATATAAGGGCGAGTTGAGAAAGGCTCAGAACAAATCCTGGGTAGAATTCTACATCTCCGTGGAGGAGACATCTGAGGACTCTTGAATAAGGATGATTCGGTCCTCGAGACCTATTACGGTGGGATATATCCAGAAGTCAGAAAATGTATGGACAATGTCTAGTGAGGAAACACTAGAACCACTTGTTGATACACATTTCCCGATGCATTCGTCGGAGTCTATTAGGGAAATTGTGTCTGAGCCGAAAATCCTTTGGGCGATAAGAAGTTTTCGTCTCCTTTAAGTCGCCAGGCCCTGATGATGTATCACCGATTGAATTACAAGCTGTCTCTGATAGATTGGTTCACTGGCATAGGGAGATATACTCTCCTTGTATCAGAATGTCATATATACCTGTGGGATGGAGGGACACGGAGGTCATTTTCATTCCAAAAGCAGGAAAACCCTTCGTTGGCCAAAATGTTGCCATTTACATATAAAAAATAATATTTCATCAGACAATTTATCAGCTGCTTACGAGCATGTGAGTGTACGGATCGTACTGAAATGCATGTATGTTTTTGTAATTTCAACTAAAACCCAACCCTTCGTAATTTATATATAATGAAACACAAACATTTTGTAGGAATTTGTTATAAGTTAAATAAGCACAACTGTTATAAGTTAAAGAAGCACAACTTTCCAAAAGCCTTTGTCAGCATCTTCCACTTTTATCCAAATATTGTTGATGTAATTGCAAGACCAAAAGCGCAGCACATTCTTTCACTTATCATTTCGTGCTGATTGAGTTGCTTGTTGTATAAGAAATATTTATTTTTCTTTCGAGTATATTTACTAATATTAAAAAAAATACTTTATAATTTATGCATCCACACACACTTTATTTTTTCCAAACTGAGTAAATAGATGTGAGCAACATCACTAACACTAGCAAACACTCAGTTATAATTAGAAGTTTAACGATCGCGTTTATTTTGCGTAAGAAAATGACTTGCTGCACCGCGACTGTGTTTGTGCTCTCAATGGGCGTCCGAAATGTACATTTTCACTAGATAAAAAAAGTTATAGCGGAATGAACACATTTCGGTAAATTTTTCCGTTTGTTTTTTTATACGGAGTTTCAACGCGAAACCAAAATATTGTACCGGCCTCTAGTCGGCTACATAGAGGGTTCTCTCCTTGTCAAGGAATATACAATGGTAGCATTTCTTGATATTGAAGGTACTTTCAATAATGTAAAATCGACGTTAATGATCGACGTTGGAGTTTCTATGCATCAACTCTACCGTAGGTTTATTAATAACTTAGTTACTAAAAGATGCATTACGGCAGGCTTGGGATCTGTGGATCTAAAAAGAAGGGTCAGCAGAGGAACTCCTCAAGTAGGTGTACTGCCTCCTCTACTTTGGTATATAGCCATTAACAATATATTATTGTCTCTGGAGGAAAAAGGCGTAAAAGTGGTCGCGTATGCTGATGACGTGGCAATTGCGGTTAGGGGAAAGTTTCCAAACACTCTAAGAGATATACTTCAGGAAGCTCTAGGTGCAACAGCAAAGTGGGCTACCGAAAGTGGTCTAGGTATAAATCCGTGCAAGACAGAAGTAGTTCTTTTCAGCAGAAGATACAGTGGAACCTGTCTCCTTGGGTGGAGAGAATGTTCCATTTACAGAAAGCACAAAATACCTGGGTGTTTTGTTGGACAGGAAATTGAACTTCAAATCCAACATTTTGGAAAGGGAAAGAAAGGCCACTTTTGCCCTATACACGATGTTCCAGGCAGTGTGGATTACATCCTACCAGAGCCGCTTTTTGATAAAAAGTACTACACCACTATTGTTGATAGAATTGATTGGAATTACGATATCCCTGACAATAGAAGTTATATAGACTTCTATACGGATGGTTCCAAACTAGACGACCAGATGGGCTTTGGGTGTACTCTAAAGATCTAGAACAGGTCATATCGAAAATGTTACCCGACCACTGCAGTGTGTATCAAGTGGAGATCCTTGCAATAAAGGAAGTGGTGGAATGGCTATGATATAATGTCATAAAGACGATTGGCATAAATATCTTCTCAGACAGCCATTAAATACTTGGAGAACGTATTTCTGAACACAAAAACCCTCCTCGACAGTTCAAAATGCACCTGTTCTGGGTGCGGGGCCACATAGATATCCCAGGGAATTGTAAAGCGGAGGAGCTTGCGAGACTATGAAATACTTTACACATTGCAGGGAACTGGAATTTGTGGGTACGTGGGTAAGCTATGGTTGCAGGATCTGGCCAGACGGGCAACGAATGATAGATGTTGACAAACTCAGAAAAATTCATATCGTAAATATGAGTTGATTACATTATACACGATAGTTAATGATCTTGAATCACATTAAATTAAAAATCGTAAGGGGTTACAAAAATATTTTTTTAGAAATAAAACTTACATTTCATGAGTATAGATGAAATAGTTGAAAACTCAGGTAGCGTTAGTTATTTTACTTAAACTTATTTATTAGGAATAAGCAAGCATGGGTAAAGGCATATTGTCTTTGACAATACCTCTTCTGAAACTTATTACTGAATGAACTACTCAAAGAAATTTGGAAATTTAGTTCAATATGTGTAACTAAAATGTTTACAATTTTTATTTCTTGAGTTCACAATAACATGCTCGAAAGTAACCATAATTTAATAACTGTTAGTTAGTGTTGAACTAAAATTTAATTTGCTGACTGTGCATTGTCAACTCAAACAAAATATATTCAATTATAAATGTTAGCTCCCCACAAAAGCGCGGAACATTGTGGGACATAATTTTAAAGTATGAAAATAATTACAAATTATTTTGCTGGTTCGAGACTCGAACTCGGGACCTTTGTATTGAGAAGCAGAAACATATGCTCTATGCCACAAAAGCTTATACACTTCTTCTGGCTAAATGTTATTTTAAATTATGCTTACTTCCACTGCTGATAACATTGTGTCTATAAAGATAATATGTCAAACCTAAACAAAAAGGCAAGGCCATCTTTGATGGAGGTTAAAACATGTTTTGCGAGTTAAAACATGTTTTGCTTTTGTGTTGTTAGCAAATATTGAAAGAATGAAATAGTCGAAGACTCAAATAATATTGGTCATCTGAGTAGTGCTCATTCGAAGCAACATACAATGTCCGACACTCAAATTGCAAAAGCACATCCACTGAACGATTGCTGAAACATTCCATCAACTTTTGCTCTGTTGTCATATAAAGAGCGTTTCTAACTAACATTGTTTTAATAATGTGACATGCATAACAGGCACTTGCTTTGGCACAGGTGGCATTTGAGTGCCAAATTGAGGGTCCCATGCAGTTCTCTGCAATATACACTTATCTCAAAATGTAAGGTTTTGAGCTTATAAAAGACCAAGTTGAAATTTTAATAAATACGTTGATACTCTTTACATTTGCCCCGAATATTATCCAAATAGGATCATATTTAGATATACCTTATACATATATAGATCTCTCGTTCGAACTTCTGGACCTCATAAATGACGTATTTTAATCGATTTTCTTGAAATATTGAAAAGGGGATAGTATTGACCTTTCTACATCCTTTCCGAACAGGTAAATATTGGATCTCAGTTGAATTATCCTTTATATAGACCGATCGTCGGAAAAGAAATATACCTATGGTTGTGGGTATACAATCTTTGTACCGCGAGAGCTTATGTCTTCTTTTTCTTGATTATTTTGTATTATGTATTAAGTCGATAATGTACAACTAGTGTTTTAAAATAAGTACACCAATAATTTTCTTTAATAAATATTATTTTACGATTCTTGTTTGTTTCTCTTTAGAGACGAGCTCAATGATCGAAGATGCAAATGGAAAAGGAAAGCCAAAGATAGCAACACACACCAACCACTATGGAACGCGTTTCATCTTTGTTAAAATAAAAATTTGGTATCCAAATTTCGGATGGGGTACCTAGGGGGGCCGCCCCACCCTAAAACCTACCAAACATATATTTAGACCAATCACGACAATATGGGACTCATATGAAAGGTATTTAGGATAAGAAAACGTATCTGATATCCATTTGTCGAACCAAGTGCTGGGGGGACCACCCCAACCCCCAAAACACCCCTAAATTGGACATATTTACCGACCATGGGAATATGGGACTCAAATGAAAGGTATTTGCGAGTAGAATACGAATCTGATATCCAAATGTGGGACCACGTTTCTGGGGGTCCACCCCTTCCCCAAAGAGGACGTATTTACTGACCATGGGAATATGGGGCTTAAATAAAAGGTATTTGAGTGTAGAATTCGAATCTGATATCCAAATATGAGACCAAGTGTTTGGGGGGCCGCCTCTCCCCAAAAACCTCCTCCAAAGGGGACACATTACGACCAAAGCCACATGGGGCTCTAATGAAAGGTCTTTGGGAGTAAAGCACAAATCTGATATCAATATTCGGGAAAAGTGTCTATGGGGCCACCCCACACACACAACACCACCCAAATAGGAAGTATTTGCTGACTATTGGAATATGACGCTCAAATAAGAAGGTTTTTAGAGTAGAACACGAATCCGATATATATTTTCAAGCAAACTCACTGAGTGACCGCCCATCCCCCAAAACACCTCCCAAGCCGGTCATGTTTGCCTACTATGTACATATGGGGCGTAAATAAAAGGTATTTGCGAGTAGACCACGTATCTATCTAGCATCAACATTAGGGACCAACTGTCTAGGGGACGTCCCACCACCACAACAACCCCCAAATAGGACGTATTTGCTCATCTTGACAATTTGGGTCTTAAAGAGAGTGGAATTAAATATTTATAGTTTTTTGGGGTCAATACCCAAAACCTGACATATTTGCTGATTTTTGCAATAAGGACTTTAAATGAGATTAGAAAACGAAGTTGATATCCAATTTTGAGGGCAATGGCAATATGGGGTTCAAATAAATGATATATAGTTATATGAGAATAGAGCACGTTGCTGATATATTTTCCGGGCTTAGTGTTTGGGGAACCACTCCAATCCCCAAAACACCCCTAAATCGGGCATATTTACCGACCATGTCAATGTGGAGTTTAAATGAAAGGTATTGTATGGTAGAGAAAGAATTGATACCCATTTTTGGAACCAATTTTCTGGGGGTCTACTCCTTTCCCAAAATACCGCACAAACAGCTATTTTTTAGTGACCATCGCAATATGGGGCCCAAATAAAGGTATTTGGAAGTAGAATACGAATTTGATATCCAAATGTAGGACCATGTATTTAGGGCATCACCCCTTTCCCAAAACACCCCCAAAAGGGAAAAAATTGTCAACCATGCCAATATGTGGCTCAAATGAAAGGTATTTGAGATTAGAAAACGAATTTTATAACCTATTTTAGGGCCATGTGTTTGGGGAACGCCTCATCCTGTAAACTCCTCTTAAGCCAATATGGGGATTAAATAAATGGTATTTGAGAGAAGAGCACGATGCTGATATTTTTTCAGGGCCAAGTATCTAAGGGACCACCTCTCCCCCGAAAACACCACTAAATCAGACATCATGAGAATATCGGGCTGAAATGAAGTATTTCAAGAATGGAGTACACCTTACATCCAAACTTAAATTCGTAGACCAATAAAGATCATATGGGATTCAGATAAAGGCACTTATATTGTTAAACTGTTAGTCAAGTTAGCATGGTATTTAACTAAAAGATCTTTAATTGCCGAAAATAAATATTCCAAGGAAGCTTTTGTTCCATATAAAGTAAAAGAATGCGAACCGGAGCGGGCGCGGGTCAGCTAGTTATTTATAAGTGCACCTAGAATAAAACTTCTAAATTTCAAAGAGATATCTTTACCCGTTCTCACACAGCCTATTTTTTATTAGTTTTTTCGATTTTCTCCTACTGTTCAACGTAACTTTAAAACAATTTCTATTAACTTTCTATTACTAATTTCGTCATTCGAAATAGTCGTCTGAGACCCCATAAAGTATATATTTTCTTGATCGTCGTGACATTTTATGTCTATCTAGCCATTTCCGTCCGTCTGTCTGTCGAAAGCACGCTAACTTCCAAAGGAGTAAAGCTAGCCGCTTGAAATGTTGCACAAATACTGGGTTGCCCAAAAAGTAATTGCGGATTTTTCATATAGTCGGCGTTGACAAATTTTTTTATAGCTTGTGACTCTGTAATTGCATTCTTTCTTCTGTCAGTCATAAGCTGTTACTTTTAGCTTGCTTTAGAAAAAAAGTGTAAAAAAGTATATTTGATTAAAGTTCATTCTAAGTTTTATTAAAAATGCATTTACTTTCTTTTAAAAAATTCGCAATTACTTTTTGGGCAACCCAATACTTCTTATAAATGTAGGTCGGTTGGTATTGTAAATGGGCCATATCGATCCATGTTTTGATATAGCTGCCATATAAACCGATCCTGGGTATTGACTTCTTGAGCCTCTAGAGTGCGCAATTCTTATCCGATTGGAATGAAATTTTGCACGACGTGTTTTGTTATGATATACAACAACTGTGCTAAGTATGGTTCAAATCGGTCTATAGCCTGATATAGCTGCCATATAAACCGATCTTGGGTCTTGACTTCTTGAGCCTCTAGATGGCGCAATTCTTATCCGATTGGAATGAATTTTGGCACGTAGTATTTTGTTATGATGTCCAACAACTGTGCCAAGTATAGTTCAAATCGGTTCATAACCTGATATAGCTGTCATATAAACAGATCTGGGGACTTGATTTCTTGAGCTTCTAGAGGGCGCAATACCTATCCGATTTGGTTGAAATTTTGCATGACCTATTTTAGTCTTACTTTCAACAACTGTGTCAAATAAGGTTCAAATCGGTTCATAACCTGATATATTGGGTTGCTCAAAAATTAATTGCGGATTTTTTAAAAGAAAGTAAATGCATTTTTAATAAAACTTAGAATGAACTTTAATCAAATATATAATTGCCATTTTGTTCGATAACCTTTTGCCATCTTCCTGGCAAATTTACTGGTCTAGCGTTGTCCTGGTGGAATATGACACCTTTACGATTGACCAATTCTGGTCGCTTCTCCTTGATGGCTTTATTCAATTTGTCCAATTGTTGACAGTAAACATCCGAATTAATCGTTTGATTCCTTGGAAGCAGCTTAAAATATACCACACCCTTCCAATCCCACCAAACAGACAGCATAACCTTCTTTTGGTGGATATCAGCCTTTGAAGTGGTTTGAGCTGGTTCACCATGCTTGGACCATGATCTTTTTCGACTAACGTTGTTGTAAACAATCAATTTTTCATCTCCAGTTATGATTCGTTTTAAAAACGGATCGAATTCATTGCGTTTAAGGTGCATATCACAAGCGTTGATTCGGTTTGTTAAATGAATTTCTTTCAATACATGTGGTACCCATATTAAAATTGACGCTAAACAAACAAATGTAAACAAAATTTCGCTCACTTTTTTTCTAAAGCAAGCTAAAAGTAACAGCTGATAACTGACAGAAGAAAGAATGCAATTACAGAGTCACAAGCCGTTGAAAAAATTTTTCAACGCCGACTTTATTACTACTATATTACCGACAATTACTTTTTGGGCAACCAATAGCTGTCATATAAACCGATCTGGGATCTTGACTTCTTGAGCCTCTAGAGGTCGCAATTTTTATCCGATTTGCCTGAAATTGTGTACGACGGATTCTCTCATGACCATCAACATACGTGTTTATTATGGTCTGAATCGGTCTATAGCCCGATACAGCTCTCATATAAATTGATCTCTCTATTTTACTTCTTGAGCCCCCAAAGGGCGCAATTCTAATTTGAATTGACTGACATTTTACACAGGTCTCCAACATATAATTTAGATGTGGTCCAAGTCGAACCATATCTTGATATCGCTCTAATTGCAGAGCAAATCTTTTTTATATCCTGTTTTGCCTAAGAAGAGATGCCGGGAAAAGAACTCGACAAATGCGATCCATGGTGGAGGGTACATAAGATTCGGCCCGGCCGAACTTAGCACGCTTTTACTTGTTTAGTAATAAAAAGGACTTTCATTGATTAATCTTTAATGAAAAACTTGCTTAAGTACCTTAATTTTTTCTATTTCGTTTGTGAAGAGGATATAAAGTAGATGCTTTTTAAAACAAATTTGAACAAGATATGTCAAATTAAACGGGTGCTATATGTACTTCAAAATAGGCAATTTTTTATTAAAAAATTGGAAAAACACTAGCGTACAAAGTTGCCAAAGGCCAGATCCAATAATTGGGCACATGTTTTTTACTCCATATGTCCTTTAAACCCATGAAAAAAATATTTTGCACCTTCCAATATTTGTAGCCTCCACAGCAAATTTCATGTTATTTTTCTTCTACAAGTCTAGACCTTTTCAACGATGTATAATTTGTATATGAAATATTGCATGCCCTGCGCCAAAATCACTACTAATGTGCACACCTCAATGATTTTGTCACCAATCCGGTAGAGTGTAATTGTGTAGAACATTTGAATAAAAGTCGAAAGGTGGTTTTTTCTTCTAATTTGTGAGTGCTATACCCAAATACTGACTGATGCCAAATTTGGCCCAAGTATATCCTTCACATATTCAAATACCTTAAATTCACCTGAAATGCCTTATACTAAACAAGTAAAAATGAGTTAAGTTCGGTCGGGCCGAACTTTGGATACCCACCACCTCGGGTATGTATGTAAACCACCTATCATCAAAATTCGGTGAAAATTGCATACCTTATGTCCCATATCACTTATATCCAAATATTTTCCGATTTGGACCAAATGTTATTAAGTACACTAGCTACATCTAAAAATAAACCGATCTGAACTATATACGACACGGATGTCGAAAAGCCTAACATAAGCCTAACATGTGTCAAATTTCAGTGAAATCGGATTATAAAGGCGCCTTTTATGGGGCCAAGACTTTAAATCGAGATATCGGTCTACATGTCAGCTATATCCAAATCTGGACCGATTTGGGCCAAGTTGCATAAAAATGTCGAAGAGCCTAACACAAAGCACTGTCCCAAATTTCAGCGAAATCGGACAATAAATGTTTCTTTTATGGGCCCAAAACCTTAAATCGAGAGATCGGTCTATATGGCAGCTATATTTAAATCTGGACCGATCTGGGCAAAATTATGGAAGGACGTCGAAGAGCCTAACCAAACTCACTGTCTCAAATTTCAGCGACATCGCACAATAAATGCGTCTTTTATGGCCCCAAAACCTAAAACCTAGATATCGATCTATATGGGAGTGTCAACGACGGTTGACAGTTGTCATTGAGCCGCGAATGAGAGAAGACGTGTCGTGTATTACTGAATTTCTTGTATTTTAATAAACACATACTTTTATATCAATAAATCACATTTTAAATATTAACTCGCAGTCTTGACAGGAGCTATATCCAAATCTGAACCGAACTGTGCGATATTGCAGAAGTATGTCAAGGGGCTTAACTTAACTCACTGTCCCAAATTTCGGCGACATCGAACAAAAGATGAGCATTTTATGGGCCCAACACAACTCACTGTCCCAAATTTCAGCAAAATCGGACAATAAATGTGCTTTTTATGGGCCTCACACCATAAATCGGCGGATCGGTCTATATGGCAGCTATATCCAAATCTGGACCGATCTGAGCCAAATTGACGAAGGATGTCAAATGGCCTAACACAACTCACTGCCCCAAATTTCAGCAAAATCGGGTAATAAATGTGGCTTTTATGGGCCTAAGACCCTAAATCGGCGGATCGGTCTATATGGGGGCTATATCAAGATATAGTCCGATATAGCCCATCTTCGAACTTAACCTGTTTATGGATAAAAAAAGAATCTGTGCAAAATTTCAGCTCAATATCTCTATTTTTAAAGACTGTAGTGTGATTTCAACAGACAGACGGACAGACGGATGGACATGTCTAGATCGTCTTAGATTTTTACGCTGATCAAGAATATACATACTTTATAGGGTCGGAAATGGATATTTCGATGTGTTGCAAACGGAATGACAAAATGAATATACCCCCATCCTTCGGTGGTGGCGGTGTAAACATTTTTGTTACATTATGTTTATTTATAAAATACATGTAAAACTTGATCGTATGATACATTCGTTAGGAGACTTTCGAATTGTCTCGAAAATTTTTTTGTGTGGAACTGCTGAGTGTGCCGAAAATCGCGGTTTCTTGCCTCTTGTGGTTCTTTCGTAAGTTCGCCCAAAGGAAGAATGTTATTTTCTATTATGATTTTACCATGATGCAATATCGGTGGAAGTATCGGTGTCATTGGCTTCCATGGATAAAGATTTTTATATAAATTCAAAGCCTCTGAGCAGTGGTTGTCAAATTTCTCTGCATTAATTTGGTGTTTGCTATTTATCGCTATCAATATAATATTTAATTTTTTAATTAAGATTTGGTCGATTCCTGTAATTTCTGAAGTGGTTTCAGAATCTTTGAAAACATGTCTTGTAGTATTACCATCGCTTGTGTTTCTATAGCCAAATAGTGGCTTATCGATTTTAAACCCTGACCGAGAATTAAACTCATCCTGTATTCTCTTCTTTTCCGAAGCTCGCACTTCCTTCAGAATTTGTTTGTCGTCGGGTGTGCTCTCTAACATCCTATAATATTTTAAATCGTATGTCAAGTGCAGAAAATGTTCCAAAAGCCGAATGCGTGCATGCAAAGGATATATTCCAAATTACAAAGCTTCTTCCTTAATTTCAAAGTCCTTTGAAAAATCCGAAAACTTGAAACTTATTTTTCCACAAATTCCACATCTCCATGTTGATAACGTTCCAGTTATACCGTTGCTTACTTTTCCCTCTATCATCGTTAGTTTCATATGGAATCCCATTTGAAAGGAATATTCCATTATTTCGACGCTGTTCCAAGCTTTTAAACTCCATCTCAATGCATTGAACTAACTCTTGTGTATTGGCTGAAGACTCTCTCATCTCTCAAATCGGTCTACAAAATTTTTTTCATCCAGCTGCTTAATTTATGCAAGTGTCTTCACAACTCGTTGAAGGCTGATCTGTATTAGCATATTTACGGATTCCAAATGAAACCAAAGATGCCATAAAAATGCTCCTATATTTTCACTCAGTCCTCAATTGTCTCATACGAAGAGTGCAGTTCTTGAAATTGATAGTTTTGCGCAGGCCTTTGGTATGGCAAATGGCCAACTCACACCTCATACCAGCAATCGTTGTTGACTTACGACTCTCAACGACCAAAACATAAAATACTCCTTTACTTCTCGTATTTTACATTTTGAGCAATACGCACGAGTGCTCACATTGACCGGACTGAATAGAAGACACACATACACAGCTACCGTTCAAAGTTATGAGAACCGAAAATAATTTGTGTGCTTTGTAATGGCTTCGGTAGAGACAAAAATTGAAGTAAGTCTGTCTTGAAGACGGAGACAGGCGTACGTTACTGATAAAAGCAATTCCATCCACAAATAAAAAGGCAAGTGCAAAACAAAACAAAACAACAGAGTGTATCTATGCCGCTCAACAACACTTGATGTCACACTCATCTGAGTGGTGCTCATTTGCAAACAACACACGCTGTGCGACGACCAAATTGAAAAACGCACCCACATTAGGTTAGGTTGAAAAGATGGTGCGGATATTAATCTGCCCTATGCCACTATGGACGTACACCTACCTTAGCCAGTATTCGGCTTGTTGTGCGCTCTAAAAACTAAAAAGTAACCTCGAAAAAGAAAATGTTATGTAAGGAATTCCGTGCTACTTACAAAATCCTTAATTGTTTTCCATACCACTCCCCTAAGTTGGTTTATGTATGGTATTGTGTCGCCATCTAAGTACCGGTGTCTTTCAACCGTGAAAGCCGGGCAATGACATAGGAAAAGCTTCAACGTCTCATCATCTTCCCCGCATGCCCTACATACGATATTACTTGCCACACCGATTTTATATAAGTGAGCTCGTAGTCCTGTGTGTCCCGTTATGATAACGAAAGCTATACTGTCCTCTCACGATCCGGATCACCCCATAGGATTTTCGCCATCCTTCCGACTGCTTCGCTATTCCACAATGTAACATGCGCGCTCGTCGCCCACGCCTTTAAATCGGACTGCTTCGAAAAGGCTTCGGGTTAACCAAGTTTATTGACGACAGTCCTCTGGCCTTCACCGCCAAATCATCAGCCCTTTCATTCCCCCTTACTCCGTTATGGCGCAGCACCCATACGATGCGGATTGTGACATCCTCAGAGAAGGCGTTTATCTCCTTCTAACACTGCAAGACTGTTCGTGACCTTACCGTCCTGGTTGTTATTGCCCTTATGGCAATTTTACTGTCCGTAAAGATGTTCATACTCGACATCCTCACGTTAACACCACCCCACCTCATCTCACGTATTCCATGCTCGCAGGGATCTCCGCCTGCAGGATCGTTTTATGGTCAGGCAGTCTAAAACAGATCTCAATCCCTGGATTCTGTATGTAGACCGGAAGGCCCACTCTGTCCTCTAGCTTTGATCCATCCGTGTAACATGATCTTCCAGATGGCAATACTAGTGTTCCGTCAATCCAAGAGTGTGCCGCTGGCAGCAGTGCCTCCACCCTACTTCAAGGTTCATCTCAGGTATCCGATCGGGAATCTCTTCCTTTCCTTCCAAGTTTCATATCGTTGCCTCGATTAAAACGCGATTGTATGAGCTGCTCCCATCCTCAATCCATTCTCCCATCGCCTTAAGTCTCATAGCCGCAGTGGCTGCCTTAAACTTAATCTGTATATCAATGGATTAGATGTCTAGAATAGTCTTCAATGCCGTAGTGGGTGTGGTCTTCATCGCTCCGCCTATGCCTAGATAACATCTTTTCTGAACCTATTGTATTATCCTTACGTTGCACTTTTTTTCAATTGCAGTCCAAAGGGGCGTGATTATACCAATATTTACTTACGCCTCAGGGCCAGTGGACTATCCTCGGATTAAGGTCTCATTTCGATCCTACGCGCCGTCTACATAGTACCCATCATCTGTGAGCCTTCTCGGTACGCTCCTGAATGGAACGCTCGGTTCGCTTCAGTTTCCTGTCCAAGATCACACGTAAGTATTTGACCTTGTCCGATATCAAAATCATTTTATTGAGGAAATTGGGCCACCTTCGTCTTCCTCGTGAACAGGCATATTTCAGTCTTCTCTGGGTTAACTTTGAGACCTCTGGGTCTAGCCCAGTCATTTCCATATGCAAGACGCTTTCAGCCCTTCTACATAGCTGGTTCGGATCCTTACCCTTAGAAGTATTAGACCATCGTCTGCGTAGCAGACGGGTTCAAATCCCTCCTCACTCATCATCCGTAATTGGTAATTTGTGGTGGTCACCCGTAAGAGTGTCGATAAAATGCCCCCTGTGGCGTGCCTTGTGCCACTTCCTACCCTTATATTTATGCCATGGGACACTCACTTTATCCACCTGTTCCTTAGCACATGGTTTATCCAGTCTCTAAAGACCTGGTCCACCCGTGTGTCGGTCCGCACATTGTTAAACGCCCCATCGATGTCAATGTACGACGCCAATGTGTACGTTTTGGCATCGAAGGATTGAGTAGAAAGGGCGTAAGCTTTATAGCTCTGTAGGCCTTTGGTACCGCATAACTTGCCTTGCCGAGCTTAGGTATAAATACCACCCTTGCCTATTATTGTATTCCTAGAGCAGTGTGCCCAAATACTTCCGCTTTTTTACGAAGTGTTCTGTTATAAAGTCTGCGGACCTCTTTCCCAATGTTGCGAATCTTTCCGGTCATCCAGGGGTTTTTTTGGGCTGATTTCTTTTCTCGAAGACGACAAAAATCTTCCAAAGACTCCATTGGTGCAGTCGAAATCCTGTTGACATTTTTGTCAATGTCTGCTATGCTTGGACAATCTAAATTTTGGCCAGTTGGTTTTCAACTTATTACGGATGCTCGGATTATTAATGTTGGCACAACCCCACGAAATAGGATGAGAGTTCGCATCGCACTCTATTAGTACCTCATTCCCTGTCTGTTTTGCTTTCCTCACCTACCTATGCAGCTCCGACGTAGGTGGCGGTTTCGGAGTGTCAAAAGGCAGATAAAGTGATGCCACCGTCTCCCTGTCTCATCACTGTTGCATCTGACGTTGACAACTGTGGGGAAAATACATAATTTAAATTTTTATGACAAATAATGTAGGTCTTCGGCCGAGTACAAGTGTAAGCATAGAATAATTGATAGTTGATATGGTTCAGTCCTGAAACTTTTTTCCAGGTCGTCCACGGCTCCTGAATTAATGCAAAATGAATCTTGCCCTTGCAGATTTCCTCCATCAAAGCGTGAGTAGCTGTCTCCCTCCGTTGGAGGTTTATCTGGATAACCTTAATCATTGGTCCTCCATTAGATGGGCTTCTTGGGAGTGGGTTATGGTGTCATCGTCTGCTCCCTGTTCCTTACGTTGCATTGAGTTTCCCGTCGCTGTACTGCCTGATGTTTTAATATTGAATCTTTGCATATTCTAGTCGTCCGAATCTTGAGAAAATGTTCATGATGGGGTCCCTGTTCACTAGGCTGTTTCGAGTCTACCGTCCCTGCACTGCTTTATGTTCCAATATTAGGATCTTTGCCTATATGCGTCTCCCAAATAGAGTACATGGGCTTCTTCGGAGTAGGTAATGGTCTCATCGTCGGCACACTGTGCATTAGGCGGCATTGTGTTCTTTGTCACTTCACGGCCTCATGTTACAGCATTTGCACATCCAGCACACATTACTGAAACGTTTGGGCATCTCTCACTCTATTGTATATGTGCGTGTGTTTCGAACTAAATTAGTGTTAAGGTGGCATGCGTAATAGGAATTGCTTTGGCCGAAGTGGCTATTGAGTGCGAAATTTTGGGTCTCATGCACGAGCAGATAGAAAATGTGTTGTACTCAACTGTAGGATACATACGGTTCCAACGAGCACGTGTTGTCTACTGATAAAACTTCCGCTGGTTCTTCATAAATTACTCTATATATATACATATATACATATATATAGATATATATATATATATATATATATATATAAGCAATTCCTATATATATATATATATATATATGTGTATATATATATATATATATATATATATATATATATTTATATATATATATATATATATATATATATTTATATTTATATTTATATATATATATATATATATATATATATATATATATATATATATATATATATATATATATATATATATATATATCTCACCGTTACGGCATCGATGGCATACCTTTGTATATATCTCTCTCACTCTCATGTCACCATGGCAAAAAATTACGAATTTTTTTTATTTTTATTACAATAGATTCAATGAAAAAGTGGTTTTAGCGGGGCTAAAACATATGTTTTCGGTTACTGATGGGTTATTATACTGCGGCTTAGACAGCATTCATTCCATTTTTAAAAAGAAATTGCTTGTGAAGCACTACGATTCGGACAATTGGATCACGTGTCCTGAGATCAGGTTTCATCAATCGATGGCGGATTTTGGCTTATAAAGGTTATCTTCGAGATAGGAGTGATGATAACTGGACGAGATATTGCAAATGGCGGAACCGCGCTAAGAAAGTGAAGAGAAGGATTAAGAAGAATGTACAATGTGCTCTATTGGATAGATGTAGTACTTTTAGGGGTTTTCTGGAAGTTCATTACAAATAATGAACTTCTCAAAACCAGTTTCTCAGTTACAACTGGCAGCTCTCCTATGGTACTTAATGAAATTAACCTTTCATTTCTGATGTACAAGGCAATGTCCAACAATTTCACTAGCAGTGAAACGCCGATCACGTTTCTCCATTTGTTAGAAGCTTTCTAGGGTTTTCGTTCAATAATTTTGTTACATGTAGAAATCTGATCATGTTCTATAAATTCTATAAATGCCGTAATCCTTTATTCCTAGTGAATTTGTTTTCATTTTCTTGCTCTATTCGAGTTAATCAAATACTCATACCAAAAGTTCTACCCGATATGGATGGGATGCTTTATTTTAATTTACTTCCTAACCCCTTTCGTGTATTCAATTATACCAATGATACATATCGAAAGCCATCGTGCGGCAGAGGTAAGCATATCCGCCTATGACGCCGAACGCCTGGGTTCAAATCCCGGCGTGAACATCAGCAAAATATTCAGCGGTGGGTATCCCCATACTAATACTGGCTGCATTTGTACACTCGTAGAAAAAAGTTTGCTGAACATAGAAAACACTGTCTGCTGAATATTAGCAGTTAATTTTGCTGCTTTTTTTGCAGTAGTTCTGCTATTACAGTAGTAGTTCTGCAATTTCAGAGCAGCAGGCTTACTGCTGAAAAGTCTGTTGTTTGCTGCAATGACTGTTGCTTATTTATGAAGGGGATGTTAGAAGAAAAAATAAAATGTAAATGTGTATCCCACTGGATGTTTATAATCACCACTGAATGTATACTTCCCATAATCTTTTTATACCCTCCACCATAGGATGGGGGTATACTAATTTCGTCATTCTGTTTGTAAGTACTCGAAATATTCGTCTGAGACCCTATAAAGTATATATATTCTTGATTGTCGCGACATTTTATGTCGATCTAGCCATGTCCGTCCGTCTGTCTGTCCGTCCGTCCGTCTGTCTGTCGAAAGCACGCTAACATCCGAAGGAGTAAAGCTATCCGCTTGAAATTTTGCACAAATACTTTTTATTAATGTAGGTCGGTTGGTATTGTAAATGGGCCATATCGGTCCATGTTTTGATATAGCTGCCATATAAACCGATATTGGGTCTTGACTTCTTGAGCCTCTAGAGGGCGCAATTCTCATCCGATTTGACTGAAATTTTGCACATAGTGTTTTAGTACCACTTCTAACAACTGTGCTAAGTATGGTTCAAATCGGTCCATAACCTGGTATAGCTGTCATATAAACCGATCTTGGGTCTTGACTTCTTGAGCCTCTAGAGGGCGCAATTCTCATCCGATTTGACTGAAATTTTGCATATAGTATTTTAGTATCACTTCTGTGTTAGGTATGGTTCAATTCGGTCCATAACCTGGTATAGCTGCCATATCAACCGATCTTGGGTCTTGACTTCTTGAGCCTCTAGAGACCGCAATTCTTACCCGATTGGAATGAAATTTTGCACTAAGTATTTTGTTATGATATCCAACAACTGTGCTAAGTATGATTCAATTCGGCTCATAACCTGATACAGCTGCCATATAAACCGATCTGGGATCTTGACTTCTTGAGCCTCTAGAGGTCGCAATAATTATCCGATTTGCCTGTACAACGGATCGTCTCATGACCATCAACATACGTGTTTATTATGGTCTGAATCGGTCTATAGCCCGATACAGCTCCCATATAAATCGATCTCTCTATTTTACTTCTTGAGCCCCTAAAGGGCGCAATTCTTATTCGAATTGGCTGACATTTTACACAGGTCTCCAACATATAACTTAATTGTGGTCTAAACCGGATCATATCTTGATAACGCTCTAATAGCAGAGCAAATCTTTTCTTATATCATTTTTTGCCTAAGAAGAGATGTCGGGAAAAGAACTCGACAAATGCGCTCCATGGTGGAGGGTATACAAGATTCGGCCCGGCCGAACTTAGTACACTTTTACTTGTTTTCTTTATATTTAGATACAAAAGGCCATTCCAGTCATATAGTCATAAAAATGCGAGCGTGCTCAGCCACATTTCGAAATGTTTATTAATGGATGGATCAGGTAGCTTCTTTACAGAAATATTCCACAAATTAAAATCATCTCTTCCAACAAAATTTCTAAAAAAATCTAAAACAAGTAAAAGCGTGCTAAGTTCGGCCGGGCCGAATCCTATATACCCTCCACCATGGATCCCATTTGTCGAGTTATTTTCGTGGCATCTCTTCTTAGGCAAAAAAGGATATAAGAAAAGATTTGCTCTGCTATTAGAGCGATATCAAGGTATGGTCCGGTTTGGACCACAATTGAATTATATGTTGGAGACCTGAGTAAAATGTCAGCCAATTCGGATAAGAATTGCGCCCTTTGGGGGCTCAAGAAGTAAAATAGAGAGATCGATTTATATGGGAGCTGTATCAGGCTAAAGACCGATTCAGACCATAATAAACACGTATGTTAATGGTCATAAGAGAATCCGTCATACAAAATTTCAGGCAAATCGGATAATAATTGCGACCTCTACAGACTCAAGAAGTCAAGACCCAAGATCGGTTTATATGACAGCTATATCAGGTTATGGACCGATTTGAACCATACTTGGCAAAGTTGTTGAATATCATGACAAAACACGTCTTGCTAAATTTCATTCCAATCGGATAAGAATTGCGCACTCTAGAGGCTCAAGAAGTCAAGACCCTAGATCGGTTTATATGGCAGCTATATCAGGTTATGAACCGATTTGAACCATACTTGGCAGAGTTGTTAGATATTATAACAAAACACGTCGTGCCAAAATTCATTCAAATCGGATAAGAATTGCGCACTCTAGAGGCTCAAGAAGTCAAGACCCAAGATCGGTTTATATGACAGCTATATCAGGTTATAGACCGATTTAAACCATTCTTGGCACAGTTGTTGGAGATCATGACAAAACACGTCGTGCAAAATTTCATTCCAATCAGATAAGAATTGCGCACTCTAGAGGCTCAAGAAGTCAAGATCCCAGATCGGTTTATATGGCAGCTATATCAGGTTATGAACCGATTTGAATCATTCTTGGCACAGTTGTTGGATATCATAACAAAACACGTCGTGCAAAATTTCATTCCAATCGGATAAGAATTGCGCACTCTAGAGGCTCAAGAACTCAAGACCCAAGATCGGTTTATATGACAGCTATATCAGGTTATGAACCGATTTGAACCATACTCAGCACAGTTGTTAGAAGTGATACTAAAACACTATGTGCAAAATTTCAGTCAAATCGGATAAGAATTGCGCCCTCTAGAGGCTCAAGAAATTAAGACCCAAGATCGGTCTATATGGCAGCTATATCAAAACGTGGACCGATATGGCCCATTTACAATACCAACTGACCTACACTAATAAGAAGTATTTGTGCAAAATTTCAAGCGGCTAGTTTTACTCCTTCGGAAGTTAGCGTGCTTTCGACAGACAGACGGACGGACGGACAGACGGACGGACATGGCTAGATCGACATAAAATGTCACGACGATCATGAATATATATACTTTATGGGGTCTCAGGCGAATATTTCGAGTAGTTACAAACAGAATGACGAAATTAGTATACCCCCCATCTTATGGTGGAGGGTATAAAAAAATGCCTAAAGTAATCAAAACCAAGTAACAGGCATACATAAAAAATAGCTTAACATTTTTTTAGCAGATTTTGTTTGCTGATTTAACTGATCGAAATATTTGCTAATACACCAGCCCTATGTTTTCTGAAACAGCAGTGATGTCTGCTGAAAATGGAAAATTTCAGCAGACAAAAACTGCTGTTAAAACTTCTCTAAACGGATTCGGACTTCTCAAACGGACTTGGCATAAAAAAGGAGACCCCTTATCATTGAACTAAAACTTTAATCGGACTGCACTCAATGATATGAGAGAAGTATCCCGTTCCTTAATGGAATGTCCATGGGAAATTTAGTATTGGTATAACGAAGAGGAGACCACCGTGACGCAGAGGTTCGAATCCTGGCGAGACTATCAGAAAAAATTTTCAGCGGCGGTTTCGCCCTCCTAATGCTGGTAACATTTGTGAGGTACTATGCCATGTAAAACTTCTCTCCAAAGAGGTGTCGCACTGCGGCCGGCCGTTAGGACTCGGCTATAAAAAGGAGGCCTCCTTGAGCTTAAACTTGAATCGGACTGCACTCATTGATATGTGAGAAGTTTGCCCCTGTTCCTTAATGGAATGTTAATGGGTAAAATTTACAATTTCCATAAAAAAAACTCCTTCGACACTTTGATGAGATAAAATAGCACGATTTCTCTTTCTTTCATTTTGTCCTTTCGTAAATTGCTTGCTTTCTTTTTGTTTCTGATTATAATTATTTTCATTTAATGAAAAATAATAAAATTAAATCAATTTTTGTTGAAAATTAGTAGATTTTGCACACTATAAACTATCCTAAAATTTGGCTTTAGTTACACAATTTATATTTCATATTGTATTTTTTTAATAGGCTCTTATAGGGCTTTAAAATTACAAAATTCAGAAATATATATAAAACAAGTAAAAGCGTGCTAAGTTCGGCCGGGCCGAATCTTATATACCCTCCACCATGGATCGCATTTGTCGAGTTCTTTTCCCGGCATCTCTTCTTAGGCAAAAAAGAAGGATATAAGAAAAGATTTGCTCGGCTATTAGAGCGATATCAAGATATGGTCCGGTTTGGACCACAATTAAATTATATGTTGGAGACCTGTGTAAAATGTAATCCAATTCAAATAAAGTACAAGCCCCCAATTGTACTTTATTTGACATAGTTGTTGAAAGAAACATAAAACAAGTAAAAGCGTCTTAAGTTCGGCCGGGCCGAATCTTACATACCCTCCACCATGGATCGCATTTGCCGAGTTCTTCTCCCGGCATCTCTTCTTAGGCAAAAAAGGATATAAGAAAAGATTTGCTCTGCTATTAATATATTATTACATGTTGGAGACCTGTGTAAAATGTCAGCCAATTCGAATAAGAATTGTGCCCTTTGGGGGCTCAAGAAGTAAAATAGAGAGATCGATTTATATGGGAGCTTTATCGGGCTATAGTCCGATTCAGATCATAATAAACACGTATATTGATGGTCATGAGAGGATCCGTAGTACATAGTTTCAGCTAAATCGGACAATAATTGCGACCTCTAGAGGCTCAAGAAGTCAAGATCCCAGATCGGTTTATATGGCAGTTATATCAGGTTATGAACCGATTTGAGCCATACTTGGCACAGTTGTTGGATATCATAACAAAACACGTCGTGCAAAATTTCATTCCAATCGGATAAGAATTGCGCACTCTAGAGGCTCAAGAAGTCAAGACCCAGATCGGTTTATATGGCAGCTATATCAGGTTATGGACCGATTTGAACCATACATGGCACATTTATTGTATATAGTAACAAAACACGTCGTGCAAAATTTCATTCCAATCGGATAAGAATTGCGCACTCTAGAGGCTCAAGAAGTCAAGACCCAAGATCGGTTGATATGGCAGCTATATCAGGTTATGGACCGATTTGAACCATACTTGGCACAGTTGTTGGATATCATAACAAAACACGTCGTGCAAAATTTCATTCCAATCGGATAAGAATTGCGCACTCTAGAGGCTCAAGAAGTCAAGACCCAAGATCGGTTTATATGACAGCTATATCAGGTTATGGACCGATTTGAACCATACTTGGCAAAGTTGTTGAATATCATTACAAAACACGTCGTGCAAAATTTCATTCCAATCGGATAAGAATTGCGCACTCTAGAGGCTCAAGAAGTCAAGACCCAAGATCGGTTTATATGGCAGCTATATCAAAACATGGACCGATATGGCCCATTTACAATACCAACCGACCTACACTAATAAGAAGTATTTGTGCAAAATTTCAAGCGGCTAGCTTTACTCCTTCGGAAGTTAGCGTGCTTTCGACAGACAGACGGACGGACGGACGGACGGACAGACGGACGGACATGGCTAGATCGACATAAAATATCGCTACGATCAAGAATATATATACTTTATGGGGTCTCAGACGAATATTTCGAGAAGTTACAAACAGAATGACGAAATTAGTATACCCCCCATCTTATGGTGGAGGGTATAAAAATTTTGTTCCGCGTTGTCTATGGCTCCTGAATTAAGGCAATATGAATCTTGTCCTTGCTGATTTTCTCCATCAGAGCATGTGTTGCAGTCTCGCTACAGTGGAGGTTTATCTGTACGACCTCAATCATTGGTCCACAAATAAATGGGCATCTTAGGCGAGGGTGATGGTCTGTTCTTTAGTCTGCATTGAGTTTCCAGCCACTGCACTGTCTGATGCTTTAATATTAGGATCTTTGCCTATCCTAGTCTTCCGAATCTTGAGAAAGTCGGTAAGACTTAATACAAAATTTTAATGAAAAATGTTTATTTTTAAAATTCAAAACAACACATTAGTAACGTTTTCTCTAAAAAAAAAATATTTCGGTAAAAGTTTCTCTAAGAAAAATGTTCCTGAAGTTTTAAATATTTAATTTTTCCATTCCATTTTTCAAGCTCGGTGTTTTTCCATGTTTTAATTTATTGTATTTAATTATATTTCGCATTTCAATGAAATGTATGTTCAAAATATGATATATCTAAATGAGAAACGAACCCCGATTTCCTTATACGAAACATCGATAAATTATTTAAATAAAAATACCTCGCTTGAATTACACAAAATATCAAAAATTTTTTTTTGTGAAACATTTTTTTTGAAGCAATTTTGGAGTCGAGATTATCTTTACGACTCCAGGAAAATTGCTCCACTCCGACTCCGCAGACGTGGTTATAAGTATAATTATCGAATAAATAAATAAAAGAAATCGTTACCAACTATTCAAATTTAAATAGTTCACTTCATGTCAGAATCTATCGTAACGTGGAAAGCGGTATATTATAAGATAGGGAATTTTATGTTTTAGTTTTGGTTAGGAATTACGTCTTTTATTATAAACATTTCGTTAATATATTTTTACTTACTCGTCTTGTGCGAACACAGCTCCGGTTAACGCAAACTGAGTTGTTGTATGCACTAGGTCCATAGTTTTTTGAAGATCAGCATCTTTGTAAACGTAGATGGTCAATACGGGTCCAAAAATTTCCTCAGTCATAATTTTATCTTTGGGATCGGTTGTTTGTACAATGGTTGGATTGATGAAATAGCCCTTGGCATCCGAATAAGTGCCACCAGCTAAAATTGTTAAATTTTTACTCTTTTTGGCATGTTCAATGTAGGAAGTAATGCGTTTAAATGCTTTATCGTCAATGACAGCCGACGTGAATGCTGAGAAGTTTTGAACATCATCGATTTTCAATTTGGTTGCTTCGGCAACTAGACCATCTTTAATCTGTAAACGATGTACAATATATAGGGTAGTATCAGAAGGCAGGTATTGTATAGCAAACATATTTTAAGCAATATATATGTTAAAAGAGTACTTTGCCTATCGAGATTATAGATTTCTAGATTGTGTTGAAATAAATTTAAATTAAAACAGTCATAACGATGTTGACATAGACTAAGAGTTTATGTCGCTAAGTTGGTTTATGTCTGGTATTGTGTCCCCACCTAAGCCCACCTATGTGCCCGTATCTGTTAGCCACGAAAGCCGGGCAATGACATAGGAGATGCTCCAACTTCTCATCATCTTCCCCACATGCCCTACACATGCTATCACTTGCCGCACCGATTTTACATAAGTGAGCTCGTAGTCCTATGTGTTCCGTTATGATACCGAAAGCAATAATGACCTCCTTCTTACTTTCTCTCCATAGGATTTTCGTCCACCTAAGTGCCGGTATCTGTTAGCCACTAAAGCCGGGAAATGGTCCAACGTCTTATCATCTTTCCCACATGCCCTACACGTGCTATCACTTGCAGCACCGATTTTACATAAGTGAGCTCGTAGTCCTATGAGTTCCGTTATGATACCGAAAGCTATACTGACATGCTTTTTACTTTCTCTCCATAGGATTTTCGCTGTTCCTTAGGGTTACATGCACTTTCGACGCTCTTAAATCGGACTGCGTCGACCCGAAAAGCTTCCGGTTAACCAAGGTTATTAACGCGTGTTCTCTGGCCTTCATTGCGAAATCGTCTGCTTTCTCATTCCCAGTTACTCTGGCCTGGCACCCAAACGATGCGGATCGTGCCATCCTCAGAGAAGGCGTGAATCTCCTTCTTACATTCCAAGACGGTTCCTGATCTTACCGTCCTAGTTGTTATTGCCCTTATGGCCTGTTTACTGTCCGTAAAGAAGTTCATACTCGACGTCCTCGCGTTAACGCCACACTACCTCACGTATTATGGGCAGGCAGTCGAAAACAGACCTCAGTCCCTGAGTTCTCAGTATAGACCTCCATGCCCACTTTGTACTCTAGCTTTGATCCATCCGGTTACGATTAGAACCGGGTCCACCCTATACTGGTCTAAGGATTGGATCCGTTTGTCGGTTCGAACATTGTTAAACGCCCCCTAGATGTCAATGCATACCCCCAATGTGTACGTCTTGGTTTCAAAGGATTCTCTATTTCATGCACAACTTTGGCATGCTGTTTGTAAATGTGAAGTTTGCTGGATGTCCTACTCTTTATCATGGTACCCACAATACGTTCCATGTATTTTGAGTAGAAAGGACGAAAGGCTTATTGGTCTTTAGGTCCTTCGTGTCTCATAACTTGCCTTGTAGGGCTTTGATATAAATACCATCCTTGACTCCTGCCAGGCTTTCGGAGTATATGCATGCCCTAGGCACGATGTGAAAATAATGGCCAGATGAGGCGTCAGATAGTCGGCCTCC
This sequence comes from Stomoxys calcitrans, assembly GCF_963082655.1. NCBI lineage: Eukaryota > Metazoa > Arthropoda > Insecta > Diptera > Muscidae > Stomoxys > Stomoxys calcitrans. The sequence goes on from NC_081552.1 coordinate 101,263,195, forward strand.
TTTTGTATTAACGCCGGAGTTATTGCATCAGGTCCGGTTGACTTTAATGATTTGAAGCTCTTCAAGACTTCCTTGACCATAAATTCGGTTTAGATAAAGCTTGATCAACCCCATTATTCTAAGATTCCGGTGTCTCCGTGAGTCCCGTCCTATCCTGTGGAAAATGTTTTTTCATCAAAAGCCTCAACATGTCCTCCGTTGTCTCTGCTCTCACTCCCATGTCGTCTACTAACGTTTCAGCTTGGACATGGGTTTTAACGCTATTGTCCTGGGTGCAGAAAAGCTTCCAGGAGGCACTTTTGCCGATCTGGTAATTTTATTGTATTCCTTGAGCCGTGTGTGCTCTGTTAAAAAGTCTGCGGACCAGAGTTTTTCTTGGGCTGATTTCCTTTCCCGAATAGGACAACTATCTTTGAAAGACCCCACCAGTGAAGTCGTAATCCTGTTTACATTGTCGTCAGTGTCTACTATGCTTGGACAATCTAAATTATCTTGCCCCAACCCTTCTTTTGAGTAGTCTTCCGAATTTTGTCCAGTTAGTTTTCAACTTATCCGAGAAGCTTATCGGATTCGGTGCTGGCCGTGCTATTCGAAGTCTAATGTAGCTATGGTCAGAGAAAGAGTGTTCCTGTCGGTGATTGTCTCGTCGTCTTTGTTAGGCGGTATTGAGCCACCTGCCACTGCACTGCCCGATGTCTCAACATGAGGACTTTCACCTATCCTAGTCTTCCCAATCTTGAAAAAGACAGCCTTGCTCCCGTATTGCATCATGCCTTCAGTCCTAGCAAAACTTGTCACGGTGACTTGATCAATGCCAACCACAAGAAAAGTTCCTTCCTCCTTCTCTTCTCTGTGAAAGACCTCCAACTTCTCTGCGACCAAACCTTAGTTTTGCTTGCCCAAGAATCCCAACATGCGTTCCGTCGCAAATTCCTTGATGACCCCGACGCCTTTGTGAGCTGGGATATGTCCATCTTTCTCACCAGGTCGAGCTTTGCGCCCCCAGGGCGCGTGGATATCCCCGACGAGCTTTTCGACGGCATCAGTACATTCCGCCGATGCAAAATGCAGCGCAGCTCATCATTTGTATGGGTGGACCATCTACAGAGTTCCACACATGTTCGAAAATTCGCTCGTTAACCAGATACCCCATTTGAGACCGATTATCTGGTGGTATCCGACCGGATATACTGCCGATAGCTATGATTGTATAAGTTATCTCATCTCTATTGTGCTTCCATGCCACTCTGGCGTAAGAGGGCGGTTCCTTACCTTTCCCAGCGTCCATCTTGCCCTTCCGCGATGGCTGTGATATCCTTTTGGAAGTCACAGTCCTCCATGAAAACTCAGGGGTCGTGTGCGCTTCCATCGTTTCTGGCCCGACTTGGTCTCCCTCCGAAGGACACTGTCAGGAGTCTCCATTGCGGAAGGGCTGGCTTGGTCTTCCCAGAGTACTTGAAAGCGGTATTCTTGTGAGCCTTACCCAAGTCCTCGCACTGACGACTGATTGTGCGCTTGAAGCATTACTCTCGACTACCCACACCTATGGCGGGCAAAGGCTTTAAAATTTTTCGTAATAGGTACCTATTCTGTGATACGGATATTTTCTTCGAGAAGCAAAATGAAAATACGGCCGTCCCACTCAACGTTTACTTTAATGATCTGTATATTTTCCGAATGTTTGTCAAAAGCACGCTTACGTTCGAAAGAGTGAAGCTAGTTACTTGGAATTTCGCACAAATACTTTTTATTATTGCAGGTCGGTTGGAATTGTAAATGAGCCAAATCGATCCCTGGTGTGATATAGCTGCCATATAAATCGATCTCCCGATTTACGAGGGTGCAATTATTATCCGATTTGTCTGAAATTTGAAACTATGACGTTTTCTAAGACATTCAACAGATGTATCAAGTATGACCTGAATCTGTCTAAAACCTGGTATAGTTCCTATATAGGACGCAGTTCTTGTCTGATTTGGCTGAAACTTTGCACAACGACTTCTGCTACGATATTAACCTTCGAGCCAAATATAGTCTAGAACCTGATATAACTCCCGCATACCCCGATCTACCGATTTGACTTCTCAAGACTCTAGAGGGCGCAATTACTATCCGACTTGGCTTAAATTGTATATTATGACGTTTTCTAAAACATTCAACAGATGTATCTAGCTGAATCTGTCTTAACCTGATAAAGCTCCCATATAAATCTATCTTCCGATAACACTTCTTGAGCCACTAGAGGGCGCAGTGCATGTCTGATTTGGCTGAAATTTAGGACAACGACTTCTCCTGCGACTTTAACCTTCGAGCCAAATATGGTCTGAATCGATCCGACAAATGCTACCCAAGGTGGAGGGTATGTAAGATTCGGCCCGGCTGAACTTAGCACGCTTTTACTTGTTTTTAATCTCAATAATTACCAAAATGAATAATCAAGGTTTTTCAGCCGCTTCAAGAAACGATGTGTGCACCCACACATACGCTTTTACACATTATTTTACTATTTACTTTGGACGTGGTCTTAGGAAATAATTCTTAATGTAAAGTCAGGTGAAATCAAAACAGGTGAAATAGCGGAAGAGGCGAAATACATACATACGCATATGCCTGCATAGGCAGTTAGCAGTACTTCGAAAAAAAGGATTGGTGACAAAAATTTTCCGAAATAGTACCGGAAGTGGTTGTCCCACTTCCCACATAGTACGTATAGGTCCGCAATTGGTACTATTTGGTACTTTCTTTGTGTTTGAATTTTGGAACTTAGGTACACCATGGCAAACTTAATTTGATGACTAGTAGATTTTTTGGAAATTTGTAAATTTAAGTACTAAAAAAAGTACCAAAAATATACGAAATGGGTGAACTTTATACAGGGCGGATGGATAGAGCTAGGATTTAGAAATTTGTCTTAAAAGACGACTGCTGAATAGGAAAAATTGGAAAAATAGTACTGTATTGGGAGAAATGGTACGTTTAGTATCGCAGTTCTTACCATTTTGTACTTTCTTTACAGATGGAGCTATGGGTGTGAAATTTTGCATGTCGGTAGAACTAGGAATTATATGATGGGCGACTAAATGATATATTCAAAATTCGTACATTTTGGTAACAAAACTAGTATCATTTGGTTCTTTTTTTTGATGTAGCTAAAGCTCCGAAATTTGGCATGTAGATACAACGAGGAAAAATATGATGGGTGACTAAATCATCTATTTAAAACTCTAACATTTCGGTACCAAAATTGGTACCATTTGGCATTTCCTTTGTTGAGGAAGCTACAGGTCTGAATATTGGCATGTTAGGTACAACCAAGAAAAATATGAAGGGCGACAACATTTTTTTGGTACTATTTGGTAATTTCTTAACAGATGGAGCTAAAGGTCTGAAATTTGGCATGTAGGTACAACAAGGCAAAATATGATGGGCGACTTAATGATCTATTTAAAATTTGTACATTGTTGTAGCAGAAAGTGTAAAATAATACACAAGAGCTCATCTTTGCCTACAGCGAACGGGGACAGCTACAATTAGCAATTTGACAAACATTATCTCAGTCATGACCAAAATGTTTCATGTGGAAGAAAACGTACTAATTGTGGTGCAATATGTACCTTGAAAGTATATATTGGGCGACTAGAAGATATTTTTATTCGTGCATTTAGGTACTTAAACGTACAAAATGGAAAATTCTTTACGGAGTAAGATAAAGCTCTCAAAATTGGGATACAGCTGTACCTTGACGACAAAATTTTGGGCGATCAGAAGATTTTTTTCAAATTCGCACATCAATGTATTAAGACAAACGAAATAGTACTTTCTCTACGAATTGAGCTAAAGCACTCAAAATTTGGTATCGGGAAAACCTTGACATTAAATACAGGGGCGCTAGAAGATTTGTTTTTAATTCGTGCATTAAGGTACTTAAATATACAAAATGGTACTTTTTTTACAAAGTGATCTTAAGCTCTCAATACTGGGATACAGCTATACCTTGACGACAAATTTTGGGCGATCAGAAGATTTTTTTTCACAATCGTACATGAAGGAACTTAAACAATAAAAATGTTACTGTCTTTAACAATTGGGCTAAAGCGCTCAAAATTGGGATTCATTTATACCTTGACAATATATATTGGATGGCTTATTGTTATTATTGGTACTATTTTCTTTACGGGAGGGGACAGATATCTGAAATTTTTTACGCAGTTGTTACAAAACTTCTTAACATTATAAACTGAATGACTACCATTGTTTTGGAAGTCCTACACTAAAAAGGGGGTACCAAAAACGGGGATAGCAAAGCGGACCACAGGGATGCTAGTTGTTAATAAATACATTCATGAAAATAATAAGAATAATGTTTGTTTCTTTCTTTCCTCGTCTAAGCCTACAAATTTCAAAACCCATGCTTTGAAAACTAAATAGAGTAACTGCAGAGTCTAGCTCCATAAAAATTCAATGTTGTTTTCTAGTCGCCTATGCTTTCAAGGTAACAATTACACCACAATTAGTAATTTTTCTTTCACTTCTACTACGATTTGATACGACATATCGATTTTTTTGTCAATACTGTGATAATTCGTATCAAGATGATTAATTCTAACTGTCCCCGCTCGCTGTAGATTAGGATAATCTATTTCGTACTATCTAGCACTTTTTTATACCAATATGTACGAACAGAACATTTTGTCACCCATCATGATCCACATCGTTTGGGTGCCAGCCCATAACGGAGTAAGGGGCAATGAATAAGCAGACGATTTGACAGTGAAGGCCAGAGGACTGCCGTCAATAAACTTGGTTAACCTGAAGCCTTTCGGGTCGACGCAGTCCAATTAAAGAGTGTTGGCTACGAACGCGCATGTAATACTGTGTAACAGCGAAACGGTCGGTAGGACGACGAAAATTCAATGAGGAGATACGGATTGTAAGAGGACTAGGCTATTGCTAAAAGAAAGCAATCAATGCATACGAGCTCATTTATGCGGTGCGACAAGTGATAGCATGAGTAGGGCATGTGGGGAAGATGATGAGACGTTGAAGCATTTCCTTCGTCATTGCCCGGCTTCCGCTGCTAAAGACAACGGCACTTGGGCGAAGACACAATACCAGACATAAACCAATAAAGGGGCGTGGTATGAAAATCATTCCCGACTTAAATTTTCTTTTTCGAGATTACTTTAGTATTTAGAACGCACAACAAGCCAATAACTGGCTTAGGTATATGTCCATAGTGGTACGGGCTGGATGAATATCCGCGTCCTCTTTTCAACCTAACCTAGTCACCCATCATATTTTTCCTAGTTGTACCTACATGCCAAATTTCAGACCTGTACCATCATCTATAAAGAAAATACCAAATGGTACCAAAATGTACGAATTTTAAAGAGATCATTTAGACATCTAGCAATAAGTTCTTGATCGAGTACTTTCCACTTCTACTTTAGTTTTCATTTTCGTTCCAATTAGCATTTGAAATGGTGTTGTATCTACGCTTCGCTGGTACGATGAGTTTATAAGCTGTTGTACAGCGCTACCATGCTTATGCCACTTTTGTGGATCGTCGATACTCAATTTCGACAATACGGATATGATGATACTGTTTAATCTTTCAATTTGACCATTAGCACTAGGTAGTCCTGTGGTGATTTTAATATGGGCAATGTTTTCGTCTTCAGAGTAGGTCCTAAATTTATCGCGCGTAAATGCTGATCCACTGTCCGAAATTATCTTTGCAGGTTTACCAAAAATTTTACTTTGAGTCGTTAATAGGGAAATAGTATCTTATGCAGAAGTTGTCTTCGTGGAATATAACCAAAAACTGTCGATCAAGGCAAAATGTGGGTACAAAGTTTACTGCTTGATTGAAGAAGTCCAAGAAAATCGATATGGTAAGTATGTAATGGAGTGGCGTCTTTCGGTATCGGCCTAAATTCACTTTCTTGCTTACCAGGTTTCCGGTATGAAACTATACAAGGGATACAGTTTGATATCTGCTTCTTGATTCTCTCTTCTAATTTTGGATTGAAAATCAAGTATTTTGTCTTCTTAACAAAGAAGTGTCCTCTCTCATGAGCGTTTCTAATGATCTCGAAACGCATTCCCTTTGGTACAACAGGTTTGTAAAAGATATCTCCATTAATGCAGTCATTCTTAAAGTCGGGCTTATCTTTTAAAGCGTCTACATGTTTCATTTGTGTTTCGGGGCGATGTTCAATAACATAATCGTATTGTAGGAATTATACCCAACGAGCAACCCTAGTACGCAAATCTTTCTTGTCTAGTGTCTTTGTAAAAGTATTGCAATCAGTGACTAGCTTAAATCGAATTTCTATGAGATAAAATCTAAACTTCTCTAAGGCTTGTATGATTGCTAACACATCTAGTTCATACCTAGAATATTTCCCTTCAGCGTCGCTGGTTTTATGACTCATATAATAGACTGGGTGAAGAAGACCGTCTTGGGGGGACCTTTGCAAAAGTACCGCAATTGAAGAACTTGGTACGACGTGGAATGTTAAATCATATTTGTCGTCTTCGATCTCCGCTTCAAAATTAAAGTTGCCTATGGTTTAACTTTATTCACATTTGCGTTATTACCGAAGCCTACCAAATGAAAGTTTGATTGAAACAATGTTTACCCAAACGATTGTAAACGCTTTCGAAAACAATGTTGAATCTACTTCCTGTATCGAATAACGCCAGTAAATCGTGTTCTCCGAATTTCACATTCTTGCTCATAATGTCATCAAAAATTAATCGAACATTGATTGAACACTTGATTTGTCCATGAAATCTTGCCCTTTGCTATTGTTTTTGTACTTTAACCACATCATCTCATAACATTTAAGTTTTTCTTTAAAATCAATTAAATTACGCGCACCGTATAAAATTGCCTTATTTTATTTAGAGTCTTTAATATCTTCCATGACGTACTGTATCAAAGCACTGTCCTTTATGGAACCACGCGATGCTAATTCCTTCATATGCAGAAAGTATTCATGCACATTTTGAATTCTAAATATTTTTCTCAGCAATTGCGCACTGTTCATTGTTGACCTTTCATCTGTGCGGACTTATTTTTCAATCGCTCCAATAAAAGTACAAAGTTTTAACCATTTTGGCAGTCGATAAGCTGTAAATCTTCATCTATCAGCCTTAAATAGTGTACCGGTATTGAGGTGTATTCGAATATCTGCAGTTTATGGTGCAGTTTGCTTGTTATTAACGAAACAAATTAAAAAATACAAAACATTTACATTTACATTTGTTCTCCTGCACTACCTTTTGTACGTTGTGCGAAACAAACATATTGTATATTTGGCGACTATAAACTTTTATTGGAAATTGATATTTTAACCTTGTGTCAACTACCATCCTGCTTTGTCCCTGTTACTCAATATAAGCTTTAATTACACACATCTACATGCCGGCAAGTGGTTCCTGTATAAGCTGAGCTTTTCTTTGCAAGCATTTCTTGGTTTGATACATCCTTGAAAATTGGTTGTTGTACTTGCTACAAGACGAAGTAAGGATTCTTTTAAAATTATTGTTCCTGAAGATATAGTTTATCTACCTAATACTCAATCAAAAAACCAATTTTTATACCTTCTGTTGATACCTTTAATTTAGTTTATCAAAATGTTAGAGGTTTAAACACTAAATTATCAGCCTTATATTTTGAGAGTTACGATTTTAGTTACAATGTTATAGCATTTACTGAAACTTGGCTTCAAAGTAACATTTATGACAGCGAAATTGTTTGTCAAAAGTTTCTGATATTTAGACGTGGTCGTGTAAATAGTTCCAAAAGAAGAGGCGGTGGTATCTTGCTAGATGTTTCCTCTAAATTACCTACCGACTAAATTTTCTTTCCCACACCGGTTGATATTGAAATTGTCGCTTTTAAGATCTGTCTTAGCTATTTATCCATATTTATTACCTGTTTATACATTCCTGTGTTTAAGCATTCAAACATACATGAAACACATTTCATTTATTCTACATGCCTTCCAGTCTACAAGGTCAAACGATATATTAATCACTCTTGGTGACTTTAATCTGCCAGATATTAAATGGATTAAGAGTCTTAATATTAATGATTTGTTACCCACTGAAATGAATGAGAGTACTGAATAGTGCATTGGTCGGTTAATAAGTTTCGGTGTATCGCAAATAAATAAGGTCTATAACTTATGTGGAAGACTCTTTGACCTCATATTCGTAAGTATATCCCTGCAATATATTGTTTTTTCCTTTTGACCCCATTCCTCATCCAGAGTATAAATATCACCCAACTATAAACCTTCAGATCCCTCTATCGTTCCTTTCTACATGCCCTAGGAAATGATATCAAAATAAGTCTTTATATTGCTTCTCAAAGAAAGATTACGTTGAATTGAATTTACTTCTGAGTTCAATGGACTGGAATACTCTTCATTCCATGAATTCTTTAGATAAAATACTACAAACACTCTAAGATACTATGTATCAGAAACTGTTCCAAAGAGAGTACCCTTTACGAACGTTGGTCCATTGTGGAAATCCTGCGTTGTCGAAATTGAAGAACAGAAAGAATAAACTGAATAAACAACTGTATGACAAGTACATAACAAAGATGAAGAATGAGGTGATGTCGAATCCTAAATCCTTTTATGGTTTTATTAACAATAAACGTCGATGTAATTGTTTCCAATTTGGAAATTTTGCGGCGGATGATGATATTGGAATCTCAAATATCTTTGCATCATTCTTTAGAACGAATTATTTTACCAAATCGTACGAGGACACTTATATTTCCACAGTTTTGATGTTTCTACTGTGCTGGAAAAATCAAAAGTATTACAGCTCCTGGGTCAGATGGAATACCAGCATGCATACTGAAATATGCGCAAAATCTTGCTCTTCCTCTTTGCATACTCTTCAAAAAATCTTTATATTCTGGATATTTTCCTGAAATGTGGAAGGAGTCTTTAAGTCGTCTAAGAGAACTGACGTTTCCAATTATAGAGGTATCGCGAAACTTAATGCTATACCAAAATTATTTGAGAAACTTGCAACAGATTCAGTAACATTCCAAATATCGTCTATGTTATCAAGATACCAGCATGGGTTTTGAAAACATCGCTCGACATAAACGAATATTATAGAGCTCACTACGGTTGTGAACGATGGATTTAGAAAGAAATACCAGACCAGTATTTAAAATGATTTCAGTAAGGCATTCGATAAGAAAAACCATAGATTGTTATTAACCAAGTTGCATTAAATGGGAATCGGTCCTTGGATAAAGTCGTACCTTATTGGCAGATCACAAATGTGAGTTCTGGGGTTCCACAACGGAGCCATCTTGGTCCTGAATTTTTTACTTTGTTCATTAATGACTTGCTGAATGTAGTACGCCACTCTAAAGTACTTATGTATGCGGACGATGTCAAAATATTTCTGTTGTATAATCTCGAGACGTATCAAAGTTTACTACAATCTGATCTTAACAGTTTTTTTGACTGGTTCATAAATAATCTACTGGAACTAAACATTAAAAAATGTAAGCATATGACCTTGTTTAGACTAGGTAGTATACAATGAAGTAATTATTTTAATGACCCCTTAATTGAATCTGTCTCATCTATGAAAGATTTTGGGATCCTTTTGGATCACCGACTAGACTTCCGCGAGCATATTTCTGTAATTACTAACAAAGCATATAAAACGCTGGAGTAAAGAATTCTCAGATCAGTTACTAAGCAGTTGTATATATCTTTTGTGCGTTGTATCTTAGAGTCTCAGGAATCGTGGCTGGAACCAGAAGGATTTGGCTAGCTATAATTACAGATTGAAATTAAATTGCCAACTCTGAAAGGTCGTCGCGTTATGCTGAATGTAACTTTTCTAGTGAACATTATTCATGGTAACATATTATCAGATTTTATTTAAGACAGCCTTTGTATAAACGTTCCAATCAGACCAACTCGTCATTATCAACTTCTTCAAATAAATTATTATACTACCAATTATGCAAATAATGACCCCTTGCGCCGCCTTTTCCTTGAATTCAACAAATTTTATAATCTAATTGATCTATCAGAAAGTCGTGAGACGATAAACAGGAAGTTAATTTTATACTTGAATCGTATATAGTATTTAAACATCTATATTCTTAAAAGCTCAACAAAATATAAATACTTACATATATTTTTGTTTGTACATATATATTTAGCAGTTAATTTAGTCTGTAAGGATTTTGTAATCTATAGACTTAAGATAACTAAATAAATAAAAGATACGAATTAAAGAGATTTTTTCAATTTGAACCAAGTCGTGATACCTCTTTCACTTGACATAAATAGTTTCGCTAAACCAGTCAATAATTTCTTTGCGAATACAAATTTCTGGAATTCATCCCAATGCATTACAGTTGCCATTTCCTCAAACTCTTCGAGCCACGATTTGATTGACAAGGTGCCAGATCCATCATGATCCGGATGGAATTTTCGATGTCTCTAAAGTTCATTCTGGATGCATCACGCTTGCCACATTCCACTGTGTTAAACAATGTTTGTTTATATTCAAGTCAAGACAAACTGTGCTCATCTTTTATAGCATGTCGTGCGGCACACAAGTTAACTTCATGATCCTGTTCCCGCTCAACTTCATCTGTTACGTCATTCTCTGCCTCGTCAGCCGAAACTTCATTACTTTTGCCTCTAATCATCACCAGAGTTTAATCGGCCTCATCGTCGTTTCTTGTTCGTCACCACCATTATCAACAGCAGCAGTAGTCATAAATTATTTTTATTAAAGCAGTAAAAAAGTTGCTTAAAAGAAAGGGCAACTTTCAAATCATTTGTTTATGAAGGTAATAAACACTTCAATTGGATTTTTGAGCTTAACATTAATCCAAATTGCAAACACAAATTCCGCAAATTTTTAAATTGAACGTAGCTTTTAATTTTTTCTGTGAGTTGATGGAAGCATGTAATCTTTTTCGGGCTAAGGGGACTGAAGATGAAGCATTCGGTTGCTTCGAAATCGCGATCTCCGTAGCCTGTCCGTTGTGGAACGACTAATTGGCCTTAAAAGGACACACAGAAAAAATAAAGATCTATATTTGACCGATTAAACATGGCATTTACTTATAAAAAACGTTTCAAACACGGTGTTAATTGCTTGAATAAATTTGGACATAGATATTCGATTTTCTTTTGTATTTGGAAAACTAGGCATACGTTGAACATATTTTTAACTGTACGAATTGAATTGTTATTTAATAGTTTAAATTAGCATTGATCAAGATTATACTGTGTTCCCTTTCACTTATGTGAAAAGAAGTGAGAATTAGTCGAATATATGCCTCGCTTCAATCATATACTGACACAAAGTGGCGTGGGTGCACAGAAAAATTTAAACCTAAAATGGACCAATTAAGCATGCTATTTCAAACCAGGTGTTAATTGCTTTAATAATTTTTGACATAGAAATTCGACAGTTTTTGTATCAGGGCAAGTGATTGGTGAAGAAGGCAAACACTAAACATATATTTAATTGTAGGTATTAAATTGTTATTCAATAGTATAAATTGTGTATTGACCAAAATTATATTACGTTCCCTTTCACACATATGTAATGCGAAAAGAAGTGCGAATGAGTCAAATACATGTCTATCTTCTATCACACACAAACAAATGGCGTGGGTATACAAAAAAAATGTATCAACAAAATTAGAAGTGTGTTATCAACTCTGCATAAAATGCAACTTTTTTATTATAATTTGAAAGTAAAACAAATTTATTGTGAAAAATGTTGCGCTGAAATAGTGTAATGCAGAAAAATGACGGATGTGAGCAAATAGAATGGATTAATTTCAAACGCAACAAATTGAAGGACATTGTAGAATGTAAACGTGCTATTTATAAATACATATTATTAACATGGAGGCCACTGTAGCGCAGAGGTTAGCATGTCCGCCTATGAGGCCAAACGCCTGGGTTCGAATCCTGGCGAGACCATCAGAAAAAATTTTGTAACGGTGGCTTTCCCCTCCTAATGCTGGCAACATTTGTGAGGTAATATGCCATGTAAATCTTCTCTCCAAAGAGGTGTCGAACTGCGGCATGCCGTTCGGACTCGGCTATAAAAAGGAGGCCCCTTATCATTGAGCTTAAACTTGATTCGGACTGCACTCATTGATAGGTGAGAAGTTTGCCCCTGTTCCTTAGTGGAATGTTCATGGGCAAAATTTGCAATTTACAACCTCATCTTATTTTCATATTTTATTATCCATATATATTGGGTTGCCCAAAAAGTAATTGCGGATTTTTCATATAGTCGGCGTTGACAAATTTTTTCACAGCTTGTGACTCTGTAATTGCATTCTTTCTTCTGTCAGTTATCAGCTGTTACTTTTAGCTTGCTTTAGAAAAAAAGTGTAAAAAAGTATATTTGATTAAAGTTCATTCTAAGTTTTATAAAAAAAGCATTTACTTTCTTTTAAAAAATCCGCAATTACTTTTTGGGCAACCCAATAGTTTATATCGACTTGGGCGTTGAAGATGGAAGATAACTCACGTGGATCTAATGATCTAATGATACGATTGGTATTTATTACGATTCAATTCAAATATGTGTGTATATAAATTATTTAGTTTATAGTACTCTTTAAAGACGGTGTTGCCGACAACGCAGAGACGATGTTTTCAACCAACTGTTTTTCTGGCCAAAAGTATTTCAGCATTTTATTTGTAGTTGTAAAGCCTTTATAACTTTTGAAACTATAAAGCTGGTCGTTTTGCAATTTTCTAACGGTTTGGAGTAGAGATATAAGCTTAAGCTTAATAATATAAATTGTGCTTTTCTGGGTTATAGCTGGTGACATGTACGATAAAAAAATAGTTAATAAAATATTTTTTTTTCACTGCTATAGTTTTGATTTCTTTATTAAAACTTAAAAAAAAACGTGCAATTATAATAGCGAAAAATATATAAAAAAGGTTATATTTAAGAGTCAAACAAAAATTTAAAGGAGTTCATATTGGAATATGTACATATATACAAACAAACTTTACTGTAATTTGTAAAGTTTTTACAGCATATAACAAAAACAAATTATATTAAATTTAAAACAGCAACAAGTTAAATCATTTTCCAAAGTGAAGCTTTTTAATCCTCATAAGTTTCATCTTCTGCTATGAGGAAGTGGTTCGCAGTGTAGCAACTCAAGTACTTGTGGTGGGAGAGTTAAACGTTTTCTCTGATTTAAACGAGTTAATTTAAGTGACGAAATAAAAGGATCATACCAAAATATTACCAGACATTATCGGAACATATTTTAACAACAAAATAACAAAAACTGAAACAAATCCATTTTTAAGGTATTAAAAACCTTTGAAAAATTTTTATTTTGGCAGATCTTGGCGGCTAGTTTTATAAAAAAAAAGTGAAAGGACAAAGTTGGGCTAAAAGCCAGTAAAAAATCTCGGTACTTTTATGTACTTTCTTAGTTTCACTCTATTCTTTTTGGCATTTTCTAAAAAAAAGTAAAAATATTTATTTAAAAAAACGCTAATTTCTCTCAAACGACGCAAGGTGACAACTTTATGTATATGTTTGTGAAAGCTCTTGTAAGTACCTTTAATTTCGGGTATCTCTTTGTTATATAACTAGTTTAAAAGTATATAATTTATCAAAGTAAAGTAGAACAAATATAACGGCGTGTAAAAGGCAAACAATTTTGTAAAGAACTGTTCAAATTTTACTAACCCCTAACTGAGATTTTTTTTTATATATGTCGAAACTCCATTTTTACTTTTGGCCAAAAAAATGGGTTATTTAATCATAGTGCAACAAGAGAAGCTCAAAAAGGAACCGACAATTTTTTTTTTAAGCCTGGGACCATTAAGAAAAAAATATCTATTTTAAGCGATATATTTCGTTCCTTAACCGCAATTTAATCCAATGAAATAACAAAAATTTTATTAATGTGAAAAATATCAATTATTAAGTAAAACTGTTATATAAAAGAAATGTCAAATTTCAAATAAACTTTAACTGGATTTTTGAGTTTATCATAAATCCAAATTGCAAAATTGGTAATCAATAATACAAATGTCCAGTCTATAATTTTTGGCACTTGCTTATCGCAGTCTGTCCTTTCCACTCTTTTTCATTTTCAAGTTCAAGGCAAGATCATTTTATTTTTGATCTCAACAAAGAAGGAGGTGAATGACTGCGGTAAGTATGTGTGTTGGTTTGCCTTTTATATTTTGTAATCCGTTACCATATTTATTACCGTAGAATGAACATAAATAACATTTATACATACATAAAAAAAGTTCTTTATACACTGGTGTTTAACGCAAGCCTCTTGCTCTTCAAGTAGCTGCCGCAATACTGCTCAATACATTAAAAGCTAACTTTTTTATTACCGTAGAATCCCTCCAAACATTTTCTATCGTGCACTCAAGGAAGTTGAAAACAATCTCAGGCGATATCATTTTTTACACTAATAAGTGTCTCGGTACGGGAGAAAACGTGCCACTTGGCGATATATACCCATGAGTGACTAAATAGGGACTAAAAAAGTGTAAAATTCGATTATCAACGTCATTAATAAAAATAAATTTTTATTTGCCTAATGTTTTTTTTTACCTTTTAGAATGAGGCTTTTTTATTTCTCTTTCTAATTTATTTATTCTCCAAACCAAGATTAATAATCGAAGGTTTTATTTGCAATGATTTTCTCTGACTGGGATTTGAACAGCCAACCTTACGATTGTGAGGCGTATGCTATCCCTTCTTGCTACCGGTCTTTCTTCATTACAGAAGGCTAAGTTAGCATACATTCTCTTGTTTGGGGTTTTTTGCGTTAGCGTCCAAAACAACAACAAAAAATCTGTTTTTAAATTTGTAGCAATAACAGTTGGTTATGAGAAACTAATTAGCGAAACATAGATGATAGAATTCCGACAGTAATGCATTTTGTTGTTTTAAATCATGAAATCTCTACAAACTATCATACAAAAGGACCTAAAAAGTGACTATTCTGGGAGGGAGTGAGAAAGTCGCTTCCAAATGTTTGGAGGGAAATAATTAACATTTAACATTGTTTTTTTTTAACATTTAACATTGTTTTTTATACACTGGTGTTTAACGCAAGCGTCTTGCCCTTCAAGTAGCTGCCGCAACACTGCCCAATACATTAAAAGTAACCAAATTTTGCCTAAAACTTCTTAAAAAAAGGTTTTTATTTTGATTTCTATTCTAAATAGAAACAAAACCAACTCCTGTTGGTTTCAGCTGGACAAAGAAAAAACAACAGATTAATAATTTTCTTTGAAATATTGTCTTTAAAAACGTTCTTCAAATTTTGTGGTTATAAATTTTTTTTAAAATTTTGTCTTTAAAAAGGATTTGATTGAAAACTTCTGGGTGTTAAATATACGAATATATCTTCTGAATAAATATTTTTAAAAGCTTAATATGTATAAAATACATATATTCTTGATCGTCATGTCATTCGTCAATCATCCGTCCGTCTGCCCGTCCGTTTGTCTGTCGAAAGCACGCTAACTTTCGAAGGAGTAAAGCTAGCCGCTTGAAATTTTGCACAAATACTTTTAATTAGTATAGGTCGGTGGGTATTGTAAATGGGCCAAATCGGACCATGTTTTGATATAGGTGCCATATAAACCGATCTTGGGTCTTGACTTCTTGAGCCAATAGAGCGCGCAATTCCTATCCGATTTTGTACAACGGCTTCACTCATGCCCTTCAACATACGTGTTTAATATGGTCTGAATCGATCAATAGCTTGATACAGCTCCCATATAAACCTATCCCCCGATTTGCTTCTTGAGCCCCTACAAGGCGCAATTTTTATCCGAATAAACTGAAATATTACACAATGACTTCTACAATGTTAAGCATTCATTTATGGTCCGAATCGGACTATAACTTGATATAGCTCCAATAGCATAACAGTTCTTATTCAATATTCTTTGTTTGCCTGAAAAGAAATACCGCGCATAGAACTCGACAAATGCGATCCATGGTGGAGGGTATATAAGATTCGGCCCTGCCGATTTTAGCATGCTCTTACTTGTTTTTAATTAGTAAATAAGCAGTCAAATTAAAAGAAAATTATTTTTTTGTGTTCAAATAGTTAATTTGCTTGTTTATTACAAATATGTTGGTGTTTGTAGGCGAAAAGTAGTGAGAATGAGTAATATATATGCCTCGCTTCTATCATATACCGACACAAAATATCAAGAATAGAATAGAAAGTGTAGTTTTTTTATCCCTCCATATAATTATATAATTATAATTGCAAAGCACAAAGAAAAAATATTGTGAAAACCGTTACACTGAAATAGCGAAAAGCGGAAAAAATTTGGATGTGAACAAAAAAATTGACAAATTCCAAACCCAACAAATTGGATATTATTTTATTTTAATAGATTATTATCAATATATAGATATGTTGACTTGGAAAACGGCGCTAAAGAGTGAAGATAACACATGTAGATCTAGATTTCGTAATACTGTGCGCAAAATGGTAAGATTGGTATTTAAAACAATTAATTTTTTAAAATGTATATAAATTGATTTATTTATAAGTCTCTTTACCATGTTTCCGTCGATGAAAAGAGGTTCATAATGGAAACGACAATTTTCTTTCTATTTTCCGAAGCTTGTGAACATTAAATAAAAATATATTTATATTTTTAAGGAATATATTTCATGTTTTCAAGTGAAAAATATCAATTATTTATTTTTATTAATAACCACTTTAATTGGATCTGGAGCTTATCATAAATATAAATGGTAAATTTTTTAATTGAACCAAGTTTTTAATATTTTCTGTGTATATACCATCTTAAGCTTATAGAACGATTATTTTTCATCGGATTATGGCCATATTTGGTACAATGATTTTAATAGACCCCTGGATACCCGGACAAAATATTGGTTTGATCGGACCATACTTGGATTAACCTGCTACATGGTCCGATCTGTCTTGCTTGTGTCTTGAACTCTTAAAAGGTACATTTCTATCTGATTTCGCTTAAATTGTTGCGTAATAGAAGATATGTTGATCTATCTCTTTATCGAAGTTCTTGAAGTCATTAAATACCATCTTTACCTTATTTCGCTAAAATTTATTTATTTTAAGATATTTTTGCCATTTACACTTTACAATGAGCCAGGAATGCCTTTTTTAGAGTCTTCTGAATAAATGTCTGCAATTTATATTTGCTCTCCATGTTCATATTTTGCTAAATATAAGTGGCGTTAAATACTCAAAAAAAAAATATACTATAATTGGAGACCTTTATATTTCAAAACAAGTAAAAGCGTGCTAAGTTCAGCCGGACCGAATCTTATATACCCTCCACCATGGATCGCATTTGTCGAGTTCTTTTCCCGGCATCTCTTCTTAGGCAAAAAAGGATATAAGAAACGATTTGCTTTGCTATTAGAGCGATATCAAGATATGATCCGGTTTGGACCACAATTAAATTATATGTTGGAGACCTGTGTAAAAAGTCAGCCAATTCAAATAAGAATTGCGCCCTTTGGGGGCTCAAGAAGTAAAATAGAGAGATCGATTTATATGGGAGCTGTATCGGGCTATAGACCGATTCAGACCATAATAAACACGTATGTTGATGGTCAAGAGATGATCCGTCGTACAAATTTTCAGGCAAATCGGATAATAATTGCGACCTCTAGAGGCTCAAGAAGTCAAGATCCCAGATCGGTTTATATGGCAGCTAAATCAGGTTATGAACCGATTTGAACCTTATTTGACACAGTTGTTGAAATTAAGACTAAAATACGTCATGCAAAATTTCAGCCAAATCGGATAGGAATTGCGCCCTCTAGAAGCTCAAGAAGTCAAGTCCCCAGATCTGTTTATATGACAGCTATATCAGGTTATGAACCGATTTGAACCATACTTGGCACAGATGTTGGATATCATAACAAAATACTTCGTGCAAAAATTCATTCAATTCGGATAAGAATTGCGCCCTCTAGAGACTCAAGAAGTCAAGACCCAAGATCGGTTTATATGGCAGCTATATCAGGTTATGGACCGAAACTTGGCAGAGTTGTTGAATATCATAACAAAACACGTCGTGCAAAATTTCATTCCAATCGGATAAGAATTGCGCACTCTAGAGGCTCAAGATGTCAAGACCCAAGATCGGTTTATATGGCAGCTATATCAAAACATGGACCGATATGGCCCATTTACAATACCAACCAACCTACACTAATAAGAAGTATTTGTGCCAAATTTCAAGCGGCTAGCTTTACTCCTTTTGAAGTTAGCGTGCTTTCGACAGACAGACGGACGGACATGGCTAGATCGACATAAAATATCGCGACGATCAAGAATATATATACTTTATGGGATCTCAGACGAATATTTCGAGTAGTTACAAACAGAATGACGAAATTAGTATACCCCCCATTCCATGGTGGAGGGTATAAAAATTAAAGTAGTTCGTTTGAAAAAAAAAACTTGTTTTTTCGTAATGGACGTGATTGCACTGACTAGTATCGAAAAACTCAACTTAAGGCAAGCACATATTTTCAAACCTTAACACCATTATATTGTAATAATCGATACCAACACTGAAAGGATTCTACCATTTTTGAGAAGCAATGATGCCTATCCGACCTATTATAAGGTGGATGTTCAGCCGGTATTACTTACATGAAAAAGCGAGCATTTTTGGGCGAGATTAATATTGTTTTTTTACTGAAATCAACGCTTTCACTTCTAAGGCTACCATTAGGTATAATTATATTTAGAATTTCTTGTTTCAACTTTTGAGTAAGGAGGTAAATTTTTGTGGAATTGCCCTTTTATAAAAAATTGCATTACAATTTTGTCTTAAGAAAACACTTCATTGAGATTTGGAAAAAAAATTCATTAAATTTTTTATCACTGGGCAAAAATTGTTTAACTATTTTAGTGAAAATTTCACTTTTTAGTTTTTCTTATTTAAAAATCCGTTTTTGTGCTTATTTAGTTTGTTCATAAAAATTATTTAATTTTGTTGTTGGATTAAGCAGCTTAGAACAATGTGTTCTTATTTCTTGCTTCTATTTCAAATAGCAAAGCAAAACATCAAATACCCTTTAAAGAGTTTCAGCAATTGTGGTGTGTTAAATGTATTGGAGGCGGGCTGCAAGCCCTGACGAACAGCACGTCGAAAAATATGCAGCCGCAATATGCTCATATTGAAAGTTTATTCTATGGCAAGCAAAGTTTGTCTTGATAATAAGTCTTTGGCTTTGTGGGTGCTGATGTAAGAAGTCTTTTTGAAGAGATATTGGCTGTTAGATTTTAATTTTTTTTTTGCTACGCTCTAAGAAAAGATTGAATAACAAGGTCCATCGTTTCATCAGAAAGACATGCTTCTACCATTGCACTCCTCACTAATTAGTGAGTAGGTGGAAGCACCCTGGCAAAGGCCAAAATCGCCATACTTTATTGTTTATTTATTTATTTATATTTGCGTTTTGATAATATACTCTTCAATACCTTTCATTTGATACCCATATTGCCTAGGGTTAGAGGGGTTCAAAATCCTCAAAAAGGACCTTTCTGCCTCCAATTTGTCTTTACGTATTCGTAATTTACTCGCTAATGCATTTCATTTGATACCCATATTGCTTAGGTTGGAACACTTCACCATCGAAATACGTTGGTATTGATATATGGTCAACTACGTTTCTTAAATCGATATACAACCCAACCAAAAAAAACTTAAAAGCATTTTAATTACTTCTTAAAAGAATGAAATAATTGGTACACTTATACTATGTTCAGACCAAAGCTGTTTTGAGCAAACGACTTGTTATACCCTCCACCATAGGATGGGGGTATACTTATTTCGTCATTCTGTTTGTAACACCTCGAAATATGCGTCTAAGACCCTATAAAGTATATATATTCTTGATCTTCATGACATTTTAAATCGATCTAGCCATGTCCGTCCATCTGTCTGTCAAAAGCAAGCTAACTTTCGAAGGAGTAAAGCTAGGCGCTTGAAATTATGCACAAATACTTCTTTTTAGTGTAGGTCGGTTGGGATTGTAAATGGGCCTAATCAGTCCATGTTTTGGTATAGCTGCCATATAAACCTATCTTGGGTCTTGACTTCTTGAGCCTCTAGAGGATGCAATTCTCGCAAGTGATGTTTTGGTATCACTTCCAACAAATGTATGGTTCAAATCGGTTCATAACTTTATCGATTCATAACTTCATATAAACCAATCTTGGGTCTTGACTTCTTCAGCTTTTAGAGAGCGCAATTCTTATCCGATTTGCAAGTGGTGTTTTGGTATTACTTCAACAACTGTGCTAAGCATGGTTCAAATCTCTTCATAACTTGGTACAGCTGCCATATAAACCAATATTGTATCTTGACTTCTTGAGCCTCTAGAGAGTGCAATTCTCATATGATTTGGAAGAAATTTTGTACAACGGCTTCTCCCATGACCTTCAATATACGTGTCCAATATGGTCTGAATCGATCTATTGCTTGATTCAGCTCCCATATAAACCAATCTCCCGATTTTGATTCTTGAGCCTCTTCAAGGCGCAATTTTTATCCGAATAAACTGAAATATTACACAATGACTTCTACAATGTTCAGCATTCCATTCATTTATGGTCCGAATCGGACTATAGCTCCAATAGCACAACAGTTCTTATTCATTACTCTTTGTTTGCCTAAAAGAGAAAACGCGCAAAGAACTCGATAAATGCTATCTATGGTGGAGGGTATATTAGATTCGGCAGGCCGAACTTAGCACGCTCTTACTTGTTTTCCCTTAATAATGCTCTGAAAGCGATACGTTTTTCCTTTACAATTTATATTGGCAAAACGACTCGTTTGCCACAAAAAACGAGTCATTATGTTCTAAAAATTTAAATCAATAGGGTCGGTTTTTATCACATAAAATGTCCTGTTTCCCTTGTTCTTTAATTTTAGGCTTAATGCCATGGCCATCACATACTTCTTCATTGCTTCTTGGCAAAAATCGCGAAGTCGATACCAAAAGCCGCCAAAGTCGACCGCATAAATCGGTTCTAAGCAATCCCGCCACGGGATAGCTGTGAGCATCACACAGGCTGGAACTTTGAGGCCTTATCAGTGTTGTGCTCATCGATGTCATGAGAAGCTTAGCTGTAAGCTACCGGGCGCGTCCACAGGTTAAGGATATGCTCCATACGGAGTTGCTGCAACGGCAGCCGTGGATAATGAATATGAATACATTTTGTGTACTTGGCCTAGACTTCTCCGCATCCCGAGTAAAAACAAGTTAATATGGTGAGATCCAATTATATCTGGCATCAGATATAATTTGATTCGAAAAATGGTTATATATAATTGGATCTAATTGTATTTAATTAGATCTAATTGGATTGGATTTGATACAAATGTATCTCGAATTTGTCCGAGATACAAAAGGATCCAATTATATACAATTATATGTAATTTGACCTTAAATTAAAAAAAATGTTGCTGTTCTTTTTTTGTTTATTATGCATTTAAATGTTGTTGTTTTTAATTAAACTCTTATCTTTAGCATTTTTCAATTTTAGACTTTTTGCCGCCAGTGGGGATTGAACAAGGGTCCCCTAGTTTGGTAGTCAGTTGCGCTACTAACTCAGCCAACCACTTGCTTATTATGTGCGCCGCTAAAGGTAAAGACTACTTTTAACTTAACAAATATCTGGGAGCCATAACTTTTGATCTACTGAACTGATTTGCATGATTTGGGACTCTGGGGAAAGAGCTTGACGAGATGTACCATGTTATTGTGGCCGTTAATGAGATATGGATTATATAAATTAAAAATATCAACATTTTGACTCAGTGTTTTTTTTTTTTTAATAAATCCGTCAATTTGTGGTTTTATACTTCATATTTCACACAAATTGTGCCAGTATATGTATGCACAGAATAAAAAAAGAATCATGCCTATATGTTTAGCGAAAAGAAGAAAAATACTTTTTTTTGTCAAAAATTTGCAAAAAATTTTCGAAAAACATACTCGCATTTCCTTCAAGTTTTCGCAATCAAAGCATTATCATTTATTTTCATTTTCATAAAGCGGAGTTATTAAGAAAAGTTTTAAATGACAATTTGTTTCATTATGATATCAAAACACCCCGTTATCTTAAGATCAACATAGCCATTTTTTTTCTAAAATTTCAAAGTATCATACTAAAAAAAATTTATTGGGATTTTTTCACTTTTTTGAACATGAGTTAAAGGTTTAAATGTTTCCGATGAATTAAGGTATGTCTAGCTATATCCTAGCCATAAATGAAGTCATGGCAGCCAAAATACTAAAAAAATTGATATTCAAATAGTGCAATTTTCACAGTTAAAAAACAACTATTACGTCCAACTTTATTGCACACATGTGTAGGGAACATTTATTATCATTTCTTTCACAAAACACAAAAAGAAATGAAAATCATGAAAATCCGACTTTGTGTAATACTGGCTGGCTGGACATTCAGAGCTGAGGGTCCCGTTCAGATCCACAATAATTATTTTTTTTTTGTATTGATTATCTACTTTCAAATTCATATTTCAAAACTGCCACTTGGGATAGCACATTATTAAAGATCCACAGGTCCTTCCTGTGTCTATCCCAATCTGAGGGCAAAAATTGTACTCTACTACCAAAGACCTTTTATTGCTGTACTATACTTTCCTGATCGGCTTTCATATATCACTTTTAACTCCTTTTTGTTTTTGATAGTATGGGGGAGGGGGATTTCCCTCTGATTTGTGTAAAATATGCTATCAGTTGTCTTACATGACAGTTTGGTGTTGTTTATATTATTAAGACCTAAAATACCACTTATTTTAGTCCTTTATTGTCGCGATCTATATGTACTGCTGAACGGCAGGACGTGACCCAGATATTTGTATCCTTATATCAACATTAGATTCGAACTCTACTGTCACAGACCTTTCTTTTAGTTCTCATATTATCCCGATCAAACTACACGTCCTATTGTAGTGTATTTAGTGGATGGGCTGGTCCCAAACTATATACCTTTTATTTGATACCCATATTGCCCAAAGCAGTGAAAGTGTCCTGTTGGGGAGTTTTGTGAGGGTGGGGAAACACTTCAAACACAGGCTCAAATTTGTATACCAAGTTCGTACTCTAATTGGGAGTAGACCACGAATCGTATATCAACATTCGGGATCAACTGTCTAGGGGACGTCCCACCCCCATATAAACACCCAAATAGAATGTATTTGCTCGCCATGATAATTTGGGTCTTAAGGGAAGTGGAGCTCGATATTGATAGTTTTTAGGGCCCATACCGCAAACCGGACATATTTGCACGAAAATGATATCCAATTTCGGGACCAATTTTCTTAGGGTCTACCCTTTCCCCAAAACTGCAATTTTTTATATGGGGCCCTAATAAAGCTCTTTAATTGTCGAAAATAAATATTCAAAGGTAAATTTTGTTCCGTATAAAAAGTGTATAATAATTGACAAGTAAAAGCGAGCTATGTTCGACCGAGGCGAATCTTATATACCTCCACCATTAATCGCATTTGTCAAGTTCTTTGCAAAATTTCAACCAAATTTCGACCAAATCGTATAAGAATTGCGCCCTCTAGAGGCTCAAGAAGTCTATTCGGGGGATCGGTTTATATGGCGGCTATATCAGGTTATGGACTGATTTATATTATACTTGGCACAGATATTGGAACTGATACCACAACACTTCATGCAAATTTTCAGCCAAAGCGGATAAAAATTGCGCCCTCTAGAAGCTCTAGAAGTCAAGATCCAATGTAGGTTTATATGACAGCTATATTAGGTTATCAACCGATTTAGACCATACTTGACACAGTTGTTGGAAGTGATACCAAAACTCCACGTTCAAAATTTCAGCCATATCGGATAAGAATTGCACCCTCTAAAAGCTCAAGAAGTCAAGACCCAAGATCGGTTTATATGGCAGCTATATCAAAATTTGGACCGATATGGCTCATTTACAATCCCGACCTACACTAATAAGAAGTATTTGTGCAAAATTTCAAGCGCCTAGCTTTACTCCTTCGAACGTTAGCGTGCTTTTGACAGACGGACGGACGGACATGGCTAGATCGACTTAAAATGTCATGAAGATCAAGAATATATATACTTTATGGGGTCTTAGACTCATATTTCGAGGTGTTACAAACGGAATGACGAAATTAGTATTCCCCCATCCTATGGTGGAGGGTATAAAGATATATATTTATTGACGAAAGAAAGAGATACCGAGCAAAGAACTTGGCAAATGGAAGCCATGATGGAGAATATATGCTAAGTTCGGCCGGGCCACACACTTTTACTTCTTTTATTATAAAGCTATTCCCCCTTATTGGCGATGGCGTAGTCGAATGTCGAAATTTTTACAAAATGGTATTATGGTTGTCCAAGAGGAAAATTCGTTTACATTTTTGGTATCACATGAAATGTAAAATTCGCCTTCTATACTACGGCTGCTGTCGATTTTCGCCTTTGAGGTGAAAATCGCGAGCAGTATTTTATAATCTGCCACTTACCTTTGGCCACAAAGATTCTGGAACATACATTCTGGAACAAGCCGAACATTTTTGGCCACAAAATTCGAATGCTGAACGAATTGTTCCAGTAACTACGGATTGAACATCAGCAGTAGGGTGAATGAAATGGTAATTTTTACCACCACATTCACCAATTAGACGAGGGAAATTGATATAGTTATCAATGTTGTTGCCAACCTGCTTCCACAAGCGGTTGAAAGTGCTGCAAAAAAAAAGCAAAATAATTGGCAAATCATTGCGGAAGATATGAATATAGAAATTCTTACGGAACAGATCCTGTGAAATTAATACCAGCCAAATGTGGAGAAGCTGTAATAGTATCACCAAAAACTGGGCCATCGGCTGGTACGAAATTAACCACACCATCCGGAACTCCGGCTTCACGCATAATGTTAAAAATACGCCAGTTGGAAAGCACGGCAGTATCTGAAGGCTTCCAGAGAACAGCATTGCCCTTAAAAAAACAACAATATTACAGGCATGTCATAAGAAAAGGAATTTCCGGCCTAAATTTACCATCAAAGCTGGGGTATAAGCTAAGTTACCGCCAATAGCGGTGAAGTTAAAAGGACTAACTGCAGCAATAAATCCGTCGATGCCACGATAACGCATCGAATTCTTAGTTACTTTCATATTTTCACTAATGGGCTGATATTTAGCGCATTCTTTCAAGAAAAAAGCATTTAATCTGAAACAAGAAAAAATATAGTAAATATGGGCGGGTGATTCTTTAATCGCCGATATATACCTTATAAAGTCGATTAATTCAGCAGCTGAATCGATTTCTGCTTGAATAATGGTTTTTGCTTGGCCCAACATTGTGGCTGCATTTAAGTCTTGACGATATTTTCCAGCCATTAAATCGGCAGCCTTATCCCAAATCTTCAAGCGTTCGCTGAGAGGAACCCGATCCCATTTAGGTTGTGTTTCCACAGCGGTCTTGATAGCACTCTTAATTGTTTTACTATCGGCATAATAGAATTTTGCCAATTTATGCTGATGATTATGTGGCATCACCTGATGCACCACTTGATCGGTACGGATTTCTTTGCCACCAATGACAATGGGAACTTCTTCACATTTTGCAGCAGTACGTTTAAGGGCTTCCTCCAAAGCTTTGCGCTCTGGTGAGCCTTTTTTATATTCATATACGGGTTCATTTGCAGTCTGGAAATCCTTCAAATTAGTGCTTGGCACAACAGAACTAATACAACGTGACTTTGTCATAAGATTATTAGCCTTGACAGCGTTTTTAATAAGAGCAGCTGCCATCATTGGCTTAACAGCACTATTTTGAGTGCTACGTGCAAGATTAAACATGATGGATGTTTTTGAGCTTTACTTCTGTTTTTAAAAATCTGCAAAGAATATATAAATTTTTTTTTTTTTAAAATGACAGATAAATAGAACTTATAGATCAATAGTAATAATAATGATAAAAATTTCACCAAATTACTTAAATTGCGTCTCAATTGGTATGTTTTTGTTATCGACATTTTGTATTTTTATTATATTTGCATAGCACAAGTACATGAAACAACACAATAGGTTATGGAGAGATGAACAAATTAAGTCCCGGCACGGAAAAGCTGTGAGAACCACATAGGCTGGTACATTGAGGTCCGATCTGTGTGGTGTTCATTGCTGTCACATGTTGCTGAAAGTGGAATATTCCATACAAAGTAGCTGCAACGGCAGTCGCGCACAATCAGCGGTATCGAGCGGAGAGTCTCAGTGAGAGGTCGGGCGGTACCGGCTCTTGCACAATTACTGAGTGCCTTGATGCTCGATATGACAATGCGAGTTATTGGCGCCTTTAAAATAATCAAAGGCCACCCTGTTTCCGCGGCGATCGGTCCTTTGGTCCGTAACGAACTTGCTCACATACAAGAGTTTAACGAGCATCGCCACCTCCACATAAAAATGTGGCTACAACAACAAATTAAGTGCTTACGGATTCATATTCGTCATCATAAAGGCAGCGTCTACATTAGTTGAGCCTAGTTTAGATAGGTTTATCGTCAAAGGTAAAACATTTAACTCACTGTATTTATTTACCCGCTCCATTAGTGGAATATTCGTAAACAGCTTATCGGCTACTTCATTTCCCATCACCCCCCGATGGGAAATGCTTAGCTTTTATATGGTCCGGATGCACTACTGATGCCTCCTTACAAGCTTATATCTCATAGGATCCACACGTAGAGGCTTCCGCGCCACTGTTCCACTTCGATTGTAACAGTCTAACTACATTTATTGTGAAGTAATACCAATTCAAAGATACAACCAGCCAAGGGTATTGCGATTCCCTTGCTCCTAATAACTCAATTAAAGCTGGGCTAAGCACTCCCAGAATGGTGTTAGCCTTCCCCCAAAATTGCCAATTTTTTTATTGCTATTAAAAGCGTTTTAGCCGTCATTTGAAATATGGGCTGGTTTCGCTTATGGTGTAAATTTCAGTAAACCTGGGGCCGAACTGCAGCATACTAGATTCGAGTGCGCTTTCGTATCGAATGAAATTTTATCTCTGGTTTAATGGGTATTATGCCACTTGATTAAAAATTTGTATGTCCAAGTTTTTAAAAATAATGCTCGATTTTAACATTCGCGTTCTTAAATTTCAAAAATTCCCTCTCAATAAAGAGATACATAATTCACAATAGAGAGATTTCGAACGATTTTTACTCGTTCACGTATGCTGTGATTCGGCCCCTGGTGCAAATTTCCGCATACGTGCACGAGTGTAATCGGTCGAAACTCTATTGTGTATTATGATATACTTTATTGAACATGATTTTTTTTAATACAAACGTGGTATAATGTCCATTAATTACGAGATGAAATTCGATTCGAGACGAAAGCGAACTCGATCACGTATGCGGTCCCGGTAAGGGATAACAGATGAGCACCACACAGGCTGGAACTTTGAGCTTCAATCTGTGAGGTTCTTCGTTATAGCGAGAAGCTGGGAACTACTGGCCGTCCTAGGCTGCAGATTGTGGAATGCTCCATACGGAGTAGCTGCAACTGCAGTTGTGGACAATCAGCGGCACCGGCTCTTGTTTAAATACTGAGTGCCTATGATGTTCGTTACGAAAAGGCGGGATATTGCCGCCTTTAAATAACCAATTACCATTGTTTCCACGGTGATCGGTCGTATAGACCGGAGCGGGCTTGTTCGCCTATAAGAGTTAAGGATTGCCATATCCACATGCAAATGTGGCTATAAGAGTTTGACCATGGTACAATTAAGAGGTAGGGTCATTAGCACAACAACAAAAATCTACCCCAAGAAACTACCTTGAGTGGCAAATGCCGTAAATTGAAATGTCAAAGTGGTTTTAGAAATATACTTTGTTTTACAACTTATCTTCTACAAATGTGTTTTATATTTGTATTTTCGTCATAATAACACTGTTTTGTTTCTTATGTGTGGAATATCGGATCATACAGCACATCCTTTCAAGATTTTAGAAAAATTTCACACCTGTGATATCAAGCCTTTGACATTTAGATTTACAGCAAAATTAAAAAAAAAATAAACAAATTTTACTCAGCTGTTCACATGACTTTTCCTTATAAGTATATCCTGAGTTTGACGACAATCGCCACCTCCACATGCAAATGTGATTGAAACGACAACAACAACGAAGGCAGTAATTCGGTCCTGAATTTAAAAAAAAAATATTTTGATTTTTGTTACACAGTGTTATTGACCCCAAAAAATGATTAGATGATCATCTTTCTAGCTATTTTAAAAATAAAATTGTTGGGCTTTGTTTGTTAGTCTGTTCCGTATAGACTCAAAAACGGTTAATCCGATTTTCATGAAATTTCCACGGTTGGTAGTTTGAGCCCTCGGCGAAAAAATGGTTCTAAATTTTTTGATATCCGAAGAGCTTCTCTCTTACCCTCATTTTTAAAAACGCTAGATCTCGGAGATGGTTGCACCGATTTAAGCGAAATTTTGTATGGTACCCCAAAAACACGAAATTGGTATAAAATTTTGGCGTCAAATAATCTGGAGGGACGCCCCATCCCCAAAACCCACCCGAACGGACATGTTTACCGATTGGGACAATATGGGTATCAAATGAAAGGTATTTAAGGGTAGAGTACGTACTTGGCATAAAAAGTCACACTAAGTGTCGGGCGGGTCGCCCTGCCCCAAAAACACCAACCAACAGGACACTTTTACTGCTTTGGGCTCTCTCTCTTGAGATTTCAACTCCCACGCATTCCTACTTGTAAAAAGCAAATTTCGTAAATTGCTTGATCCATATTCGAAAAGCAAATTAATATTGAAAATTAAATAAACATTTCGGAAAAGAAAAAACAAAAAACATCAAAGATCTACGTGTTTGAATGATAACCGAAAGCAACAAAAGGAGAATAAACTTGCCTATTAAAATTGGAGTTTGCCTAGTTTGAGACTTATGGAAATATTCTGGTTATGCTGTTTTATTCGTATGCCAAGTGAGCCCGAAAAATAATGTGAGTGAGTCAAATGTTTTAAGGTAACACGAAACCAATTTTTGTTGAGAATTTCATGTGTTTAAAAAAGAAATTATTTGACAGGTTTTAAATGAATTAAAATTCTTCTTGAAAATTTAAGTTTTCGTTTGTTTGTTTAAAGTTCTAAAAAATTATGTTGGTTAAATAAATTTTCTTTGTTCGGGGTTCATTTTTTGTTTAAGAAATTTTGTACGACAATGAACATTCGGTGAAAACGTGGTTTAAGATTAATCCGCGATTTGGGATATTTTTTTTTTACATACATACGTACATTTATAATTCCACCAGTGAGGAGATATTTCAAAAGAGAAAAAAGAAAAAAGATATTTGATGCGCATGTCCTCTCTCATGTATTTATTGTAGATCAATTCAAATAAATCCCACGCTCTTGTTCTATTTTCCAAGTTACTGCGCATGCCCTCTCTGTGCTTATTATACATCACTCACTCACTCAGTTCCATTTCCAAAGTTTGTAAGCAAGTGCTCTCTCCGTCTGTAAGTGCTCCCTACCACTCTCGGAATATTTTTCATATCACTCAAAACTCCTGCTCTTGATTGTGAGGAACTAATGCGCATGTCCGCTCACTAGTATCACTCAAATTATTCCTATTCACTTCTTTAAGCTAAGACAGGCTTTTGCTCTTGAGCTCACAACTGGTTTGTGAGTTGATGTTGTGTTTTTTTTGTTTCATTCTTTCTATTATCATTGCCTTCTGCTTCTCCACGAGAGCAATTGATAATAGGAAGAGGAAGAATGTAAACAAACTTCCAACATTTCCAAAATCTTCCATCACACAAGAGTTCATTGACCTATTTGCTCGGCCATTGGCAATCATATGTTTTTGAGGTTTCCAGTCAAGTGTGGGGATCTTGTGACATACACACATATATATCCTAACTTTTAACATTTGTATCTTTTTTCTTTATCACTATCAGAAAGATACTTGTTAAAGTAGAGTTACCAGGTTGCTGTGGCTATGTCTAAATGCTGGCTAGACCTCTTATTGTGAATATTGAATTTTCTACGAAGCTAGAATAACTTTAGTAATTCGGTTTTTTTTGTACGAGATTTGTCTGACCACTATTGAGTTGGTATAATTGTTTGCTTGAGTTTTTAAGTGCGAAATTGGTCTTGGAAATTTGTAATTTTTTGCCGTTATGTTGTTTTTCCGATAGAATTTTACCCTTAGCTTATTGGTACTGTATGGTATCAGATTTCGGCATAGCATTTACTTTCCTTTTATCCGAATCCATTTAATTCATATCACAGCGTTCTTTGAATTGGATTTTCTGCGGTATTTTGTACATGAATTTATTTTCATTTTCGGCCGCACCTTTCTAGACGATCCTTTCAATCGAAAAATCAGATTTTCCTTCCTTTTTGCTCGGTTTTGGAGATTGTCAGGACATTTCTATCTTTTTACCTAGAATTTCCAGAGGAACAAGATGTCCTTAGAGAAATTTATTCGTTTGGCCGATAACTTGGTTGAGTTTGAGGCTGCACTAAACGGCAATGAGTTACCTGTGACGTCGATTTGTCTGATAGAGACCCATAGGGACGAGGCTAAGTCCCTTTGGTCTCGATTGAAGCTGACATATGAGAAATGCCTCGCCGATATGGCTATTGAGAAGTCGGATGGTGGCGGAGCCGCTCAGGATCTTGAGTCAGTCAAGGAGAAATACAAAAATTCTTACTGCACGTACTGTCGCTGTGTTTCCAAACTGACCGAATCCATTCAGACAGTTTCAAGTTCGAATATGGATTCCAGTCAAAGTTTCAATTTGCCTCCAATCGAATTGAACGTTTTCCAAGGTGACTTCAAATCCTGGCCGACTTTCCGGGACATATTCACTGCGATTTGTGTGAGGAACCCCAGATTAAGCCCAGTTGAGAAACTGTTTCATTTGTCCCAGAAGACGAAAGGTGAAGCACATGAAATTGTGGCTAAAAGTCCCCTTACGAATGAGGGTTTCCAAACAGCTTGGAAGAATCTATGTGCACGTTATGACAATAAACGGGTTCTGATCAATGAACAATTGAAGACACTCTTCAGTCTTTCTGCCATCCATACGGAATCAGCGAATTCACTCAAGCAGTTGCAAAGGGATATCAACTCCTGTATATCCACTCTAGGAAGTCATGAGATCGATACGGAAAGTTGGAATCCAATTTTTATCTTCCTATGCTCGAATTGTCTCCCCGATTCCACTTTGACGCTTTGGGAGCAGACCCTAAGCGATAAGACCAGCATTCCAAAGTGGTCTGATTTTGATGATTTCCTGACCAATCGCCATAGGACGCTTGAGTCAGTTTCCGAAATCAAAGGTTCTAAGGAGCCGAACTCTTCTAATCATAAATCCAAGGGACATAACAACTTTAAGGCCAAGTCTGACAAGGTACGGGCGTTTCAGGCTCAGGTTAATCAGGCCACTTGTAAGCTTTGTCCAAAGGAAGTCCATGTCATTAGAAAATGTCCGAAATTTCTTAATATGAATCATGACAAGAGATTGGCTGAAATTAAGAAGCATAATTTGTGCTTGAACTGTTTCTCCGGCGCTCATGCTGTCAAGGAGTGCAAAAGTAAGCACTCTTGCTACAAATGTAGCAAACGCCATAATACTTTGCTGCATAGGGAAACTGAACAACGGAAGGGTCCTGATTCGGTGTCATTTGGTACCAACCAGTCACCAAGAGGTGATGCCCTTCCTCCTCCCGTTGTACCCCAGCCTTCTACATCCAATTTACAGTCCACTAATACTGCAAACAGTGTCGTCCAGACATGTTTTGCATCCAATTCTAAAGGCGTCTTGTTAGGGACGGCTATGATAAGAATAATTCTTTCTGGTGTAGTCTACAGAGCTCGTGCACTTCTTGATTCTGGATCCGAGGGCACTTTCATTTCAGAAAAACTTTCTAATTTGCTCAAACTTCCGACCAAGCGCATTTCTGCTACTATTTCCGGGCTGAATAATTCTATTTCAGCGGCAGTGCAGAAGGAATGTAGGTTTGTTATAGGTTCAGAGATGAATAAAGATTTTGAGCTTGTTGTCTCTGCACTTGTAGTTCCACATCTATCCAACAATCTTCCTTCTGGCACGATAGATATACGATCTTTATCTGATCTACCACCCCTCCCACTAGCTGATCCCAGATTTTTTGAGAGCGCTAAGGTCGACCTTCTTCTTGGAGCAGATGTTTTCCCTTCAGTCATGTTGTCCAGAAATCAGCACAATATCTGCGGTTCGCTCATGGCCCAGGAGACTGTCTTTGGCTGGATCCTTACCGGGCCCATTTCTCCAAGAATGCTTTCATCCTTCTCTACCCAGGTCTCATTTTTTTGTGAAATTTCCTTAGATAAGGAGATTTCAAGGTTTTGGGAGGTGGAGAATGTTCCACAGAAACGGTTTCCGTCACAAGACGACAGATTTTGTGAGGCGTTGTATCGGAAAACAACTCTAAGGAATGATGAAGGACGATACGTGGTTTCGTTACCATTCAAAGTCACATATCCAGATGGCATATGCCTTGGTCATTCCAGATCTAACGCAATGGCTCAGTTCTTTCGTAATGAAGCGCGTCTACTGCGACACGCCGAGTTGAAGAAGGAATATGATAACACATTGTTGGAGTATCTCACACTAAATCATATGTTCCATGTCGAAACTCCTGGTTCCTCAGTTCCAGGAACGTCTTACTTTTTACCCCATCATGCGGTAATAAAACCAGAAAGAACAACTACTAAAGTTCGGGTAGTGTTCAATGCATCCTCTCCTTCATCCAACGGCGTAAGCTTGAACGATATCCTTTATACAGGTCCTGTATTACAAAACGACCTAACCGTTCTAATCCTCAAGTGGCGTTTTTATAGATTTGTCCTCAATGGAGATATACAAAAGATGTACAGACAAATCCTTGTCAATCCATCTCATACTCCATTTCAACGTATATTGTTTCGAAAATGCCAGAATGATCCATTTAGAGAATTTGAATTGAAGACTGTCACGTTTGGACTAAATTGCGCCCCATACTTAGCCATCCGCACCATGGTCCAATTGGCGGATGACGTTCATAACCAATATCCTTTGGCTAGTCGCATACTAAAGGAATGTATGTATGTGGATGATGCATTAGTAGGTGCCCACTCTATTCAAATGGCAATTGATACTAGAGATGAATTGATCCAAGCCCTCAATTCAGCAGGGTTTGAGATGCGCAAATGGATTTCCAATGTCAAATGTATACTAGAGGGACTCCCCTCCGATCATCTGTTATGTGGGGATTTATTGGAATTTGAAGATCGCAGCTCTGCCAAGACACTGGGCATCCATTGGAACGCCCACTCTGATGAATTTTTCTTTGCTACTACTCAATTTCCAACCGATTGTTCCTATACAAAAAGAGAAGTCCTTTCTCAGATATCCAAATTGTTCGATCCAGCTGGCTGGTTGTCACCCATCATCATAATTGCTAAGATTATAATGCAAAGAATATGGATGGACCACGTTGAATGGGATGAAATAATTTCTTCAGAACCTCTATCCATGTGGAAGGCGTTTCAGTCCAAGTACTCCCGAATAGGTCATATTAAAATTCCAAGATGGGTAGACTATTCCCCTGGTGGCACCATTGAATTTCATGGGTTTTCAGATGCCTCAGAAAAGGCTTATGCTGCGGCTATTTATGTTCGTGTCATTTATCCAAATTCAATATCAGCCCATTTGATAAGTTCCAAGACCAAAGTGGCCCCACTAAAAACTCTATCGATTCCAAGGTTAGAGCTTTGTGGAGCCACACTATTGGCTGAGATGGTCGACAACTTAATCCCACAGTTTGATGTACAAAAGTTTTCCTTGTTTTGTTGGACGGACTCTACAATTGTCTTGTCGTGGCTGGCAAAACCTCCTTGTTGTTGGAACACGTTTGTGGCAAACAGGGTTTCAAAGATAACGCAAGTGGTGGACCCTTCCAAATGGTCACATGTGGATTCTGAAAGCAATCCAGCGGATTTAGCGAGCCGAGGTGCTTATCCGGACGATTTGATAAGCAATAAACTTTGGTGGAATGGACCGATGTGGTTATCGAAGTCATCGAAATATTGGCCTAAAAGTTTTATTGATACAGCCGAAGAAACAGATTTGGAGAAAAAGCCAATAAAAGTCCACTTTAGTTATTTCCAAAATTTTGAAGACATATTGGACCGATTCTCTTCCTTTTCAAGAGCTCTTCGAGTTGTTGCGTACATATACCGATTTTATTTCAACACTCATCCAAAATTTCGATCCAACTACCACCGACCCGACAAAATAATTACCAATTCTGAAATCCTTTATATCCGAAAAACTCTTGTATCCATCTGCCAAAAAGCCTTTTATCCGAACGAGTATATGGCGCTTAATTCCAAAAAGCCCATTTCATCCACGAGTTCACTTTTATCCTTAAATCCATTTATTGATGCAGAAGGGATTATGCGTATTTGTGGAAGATTAGAATTGTCTCCAATGCTATCCTACAATGAGAGACATCCAATTCTTCTTCCGTACAGCTGTCAATATTCACGACTTCTTATCCTCTTCATTCATCAGATCAGTTTACATGGTGGAAATCAACTTGTACTTCGTCTGGTAAGAACTCAATATTGGATTCCTAAGGTGCAAAACCTTATCAAAACTACTATCAACCGCTGTAAAACTTGTATTATTTACAAGAAAAAATGCCAACAACAATTAATGGCCGCGTTGCCTCCTGAACGCTGCGAAGTTTCTCGCCCTTTTACTCATACAGGACTTGATTTCGCCGGCCCTTTTGAGATGAAAAGTTACGCAGGGAGGTTCTGCCGAATGTCTAAAGCTTACGTCTGTGTATTCGTCTGTTTTTCCACTAAGGCGATACATTTGGAGACGACCTCTGATTTATCCACATCATGTTTCCTTGCTGCCTTTAGTCGCTTTATATCCCGACGAGGTTGTCCACTTCATATACATTCCGATAATGGGACAACTTTTGTCGGTGCATCCAAAATAATTGCAAAGGAATTTATCCAGACATCCCAGAAAGCGGTAACTGCGAACTATTCACATCAGAATTTGACCTGGCATTTTATTCCGCCCGGAGCGCCCCATATGGGAGGACTATGGGAAGCGGGGGTCAAAAGCTTCAAGCAACACTTCAAGAAAACTATTGGTCTCCAAAAATTTACTTTTGAAGAATTCCAGACATTATTATCCAAAATAGAAGCATGCCTTAATTCCAGGCCAATCTCTCCCAATTCGCAAAGTCCATCAGATTTGACAGCATTGACACCGGGTCATTTCCTAATTGGATCCCCTATATTGGCTCCTCTAGAACCAGAAGTTAGCCAAACACCCATTTCCATCCAGAATCGTTGGCAACGAATAAAAACTCTTCATCAACACTTCTGTTCCAGATGGAAAAACGAATATCTTAAGGAATTGCAAAAGCGTACAAAGTGGAAAAAACCTGAAGAGAATTTGAAGGAAGAAATGCTTGTTGTTGTCAAGGAAGAAAACCTACCCCCTAATAGCTGGCGACTCGGCAGAATTATCAAAGTTCACCGTGGTGACGATAAACGTGTTAGAGTTGCTGAAGTACTAACACAAAGGGGCACAATTACAAGGCCAATCACGAAACTTGTCGTGATTTCGGATGAATCCTCTTAAACTCTACTGAAATTTATCCAAATCCCTTTCCTAGTCCTCTTTATTCGTATTTTAAGTTATTTTTCCTGTGAATCCCAATTTCTAAATATTTTTTCCTTTACAGCAAGATGAATTCCCTCGCAAAGCCCAAGCAACATATGAACTTCGTTTGCAGATTATGCCGGAAACCCCACGGACTTCGAAACTGCAGAAAGTTCAACAACATGAATATCTCGGAAAGACTTGAAGCTGTTAAGAAATATGGGTACTGTCCTAATTGCCTAGCCCACTCCCATTCCCAAGGATCGTGCTTTACAAGGACTGGCTGCATGCATTGTCATGAAAAGCACCATTCCCTTCTACACGTAAATCCTCGACTACGTAAGGGAATGTCATTTTTTTCTGCAAAAAAGAGTCAGCATAAATTAGCTCATCAATCATCAGTTGGAAATCGATCAAAGAAGTCCACACCATCGGAAACAATAACTAATAATGAGGCCCACTCCACGCAAACTGATAGTTCTGCTTCCACATCATTGTGCGCTATCCTTCATCAAAATGCAGCAACATTGCTCCCTACGGCACTTGTAAAAATTGAAACAAAAGAAGGAAAACGCCTGGCACGTTGTTTGCTAGACACGGCTTCCCGAATGAGCTGGGTTTCAAAAAAGTTCGTTGACAAATTAAATTTGACGACCTTGGAAATGGATGGAGAAAGAATTTGTCCAGTTATTTTATGGTCATGTGTCGATCCAAACTTCAAAATCCAGACCACGCTGAAAGTCAACAATCGCATCAATACAATTACTCCTAAGAAGTCCCTTTCTGAATCCATCCAATCCCATTTCCAGAACTTAATTCTGGCAGACAGGAAATTCTATAAATCATCATCCATAGACCTGATAATAGGGGTCGATGTTTATTCCCGCATCATCTTAGATGGGATATTTGTTAAAGCAGGTCTACCTACCGCACAAAATACCTCATTTGGAATTATCTTGTATGGTACTTTTACTACTTAGATATTAGAGAAATTTGCTGCATAATGAATTTTTATGTGAATCTTATTGAATTGAATATTGAATAATTTTATCAACTTGAGTATAATGTATAATGAAGTCAAATAGTTATCAAAATTTTGAATTCCTTTCATTCTCTAAGAAAGATTAATAGAATTAGTTACTTCTAAACTAAACTTACAAAAAAAAAAAAAAAAAACATATTTAAGCATTTGCAATATGGATTCATTCCTTTTCGTTGCAGTAATACTGCAAGGCGGGCAGAATGTTTACGTCAAAGCCGTAAATATGATCCCAATTGGGAATCTAAAAATCCCCAAATTTTTCTCACTTAGATTATAGTGTAAATACGTCTTTAGTTGCAAGAAAGTATCTGATTACTTTCTTGCCTTTCTTTTGTTCGCCTGCCCCACGAAACGGCCATATTGCGATTGCAATTTCCGCAAATCTGCCTATTCCTTTTTTACCTGCACAACAGTCCACACCGTACTGGTAAGATCTCATCCATAAGAAAATAAATCCACATCTTGGTTCCATATTTGTAATTCCGTGTGTTTTATTTTCTTGTTCTTGTTTTCTATTTCGTTGGGATCTTTAATAATTGAGTTGCAAACCAATCGAAATTTGGATTCTATTGGTTTGCCTTGGCTCAAGAGCGATTTTTTTTGATCCAGGTCGTATCTGCTCCAGCTTACTCCTAAGCAATTTCCAATTCAGCGATTTAGCCTGAACAAAAGGTATGATTTCAAATGAAAGGTATTTAATGAAAGGTATTTAAAAGTAGAGGCCACTCAGGCCCAAAAGTTGCGCCCAAAACCAAAAGTGGACCCATCAGGACAATATGGGACTCAAACAAACGGTATTTTGAAGTTAATTATGAATATGATATTTAAAATTGGGTCGAAGTATCTAGCGAGCCGTGCAAAGCCAAAAACCACCCCCAAAAATCAAAGTGGACCGATCGGGATAATACAATACAGTAGAATAGGAATATGGTGTCAAAAATTAGATCCAAGTAATTAGGGCGTCGCCCCAAGAATAATGCCCAAAATAAAAAGTGGTACAATATACGACCTCAATGACAGGTATTCGAAAGTAGAGTATGAATATGATATTAAAAATTTGATTCAAGTATCTATGGAGCGGTCCCAAGCCCAAAACCGACCAAAATTAAAAGTGGACCGATCGAGACCATATGGGACTCCACTGAAAGTTATTCGAGAGTAGAGTACGAGTAGAATTATCATTATTAAAAAATGGGTATAATTACCAAGGGGGGCGTCCCAAAACCAAATCCGTCCCAAGTGGACATATAAGGCCATCATGACAATATGGGGCTCAAAAGGCTTTCGGGAGTAGATTACAAATATGGTATTAAAAATAAGGTTCAAGCGATAGAAGGTTGCCTACCCCTCAAAACACCTCCCAAAATGTGAATATTTGTCAGTCATGGGTATATGGCGTTCAATAAAAGGAATTTGGTAGTAGATAAAGATATTGTACTAGGGAGATACATATGGTAGTAATTAAGAAACTTCTTTTTCGCGTGGTGCTAATGAGGGCGCAGCAGAGCGGGCCGGGTACAGTTTACTTTACTTTACTTTTATCTTCTGTTAGGGTAACCGTTATTGCCTCACTTGGTTTGGCATCAACAAGCAGCGTACGAATCTGGCAACGCATATAAGTGATGCACAGAAAGGCCGCGCATATACACACACACAATGAAGTCTTTTTAGTTTTGCTCATTCTTGTACAATTAGTTGTTGTTGTAGCAGTGTGTTATACACTGAGGCGGCAGCCCTTCCCGATGAAGAACTCCATCGGGTCAATCCGTTACGTACAAGCGGCTGCCATGGTAGTGGTACAAGTTGTATTAGTGAATGCACGCAAGTTACAATATCTTTAGTATAACACAAATAAACTTTATTTTATTGCAACGTAAAAGCATATCTTCATTCTAAAAATTTGGAATGTTTGATTAACAGTAAACACAATAATTACATATATGTTCATCACTTCGACTATTTTGCTGCATACATCGACTTTAGGGGAAATCAAAACCAGTAGCAGGACTTTGAAGCAATCCGGTTTTTATTAAACTGTATTCACACACGACGGAATATTAATTTATTTAATTAAAATTTTCAAAATATTGCAGCTTCAATTAAACAATTTATTGTTATAAAATTTCGGGAATTGATTTGAACACAATTGTGTGTGTATACGTCAGGCGCTGGGGTCTTTTATGGGCAATATCTGCTTTCCATTTTGAATCGCATAATGAATTTTTAGCAAACAGCAAAAAAAGAAAACTTTGGACAAGAAACAATGAACAATCATCTTAATATTTTATATTCTGTAAACATATTACATTTAGAAAATAAAACTCCCATAGATCACATATTACCAATTTTTAACTCCAAAAATCAAATATTGATCAAATTACAAACAAAAATTACAAAATATCTCACGTTTTGAGAATTGGAAACTTTGTTAGTAAAATGCGTAATACTTCAGGATTACTAATGTAAATATATTATTTGCTATATAACTTAAATTCAGTTATTTGTAGTGCAAGATATACACATATATTGCCCAAGAGATAATTATATCTAAGGTCGGATATAATTATCTCCAAGGCCAGATATAATTATATATAGCATATCTCTTTGGATATAATTATATATAGCAGATAAAATAAATATCTGGCCCGATATTCAATTATATCTACTACCAGATATAGTTATACATACATAGCATCAGATATAATTATATATAGTTGGATATGGCAGATCCATTAGGATCTAATTAGATCCAACTATATCTTATCCGAGATATATTGGGATCTGACCATATCAATTTTTTTTATAATTCTAAATTAAAAAAAATTAAAAATTGTTTAACTGTCAAACATCTTCAGTTTAGTCTTTAATTTAATCATGAATCGTCTTACAAACTAACAACTCTTGCAAATTATTGAATTTTATTATAAAATTGCGTGCTCTGTTAAGAAAGTTCATCGCGCGCTTCTTCTTCCTGGACGACGAAGCTCATTTTTGGTACGAAAATAAGCAGAATTGTCGGTTTTGAAGTGAAGATCAGCCAGAAGCATTGCAAGAGCTACCAATGCATCCAGAAAAAGTCACAGTTTGGTGCGGTTTATCGGCTGGTGGCATCATTGGACCGTACTTCTTCAAAGATGATGCGAATCGTAACGTAACTGTGAATGATGAGTGCTATCCTAAGACGATATATACTTTTTGTTTTTGCTCACAATGCAAGAGGTTGACTTGCATGACATGTTGTTTCAAGAAGACGGTACCACATGCCACACGGCACGCGTAACAATGAACTTATTTAGAGGTGAGTTCGGTGAACATTTTATTTCACGTTCGCGACATTTTATATATAAATATATAGAGCTAAATTTGACCGATTAAACATGGCATTGACTTATAGAAATTCGGTATTTGATATAGCAATTCGATATTTTGTGTATCATGGCAAGTGATTGGAAAATATGGCATACGTCGAACCTATTTTTAATTGTACGAATTAAAATGTTATTTTATAGCATAAATTGTATATTGACCAAGATTA
The DNA here is from genome assembly GCF_963082655.1 of Stomoxys calcitrans. Classification (NCBI taxonomy): domain Eukaryota; kingdom Metazoa; phylum Arthropoda; class Insecta; order Diptera; family Muscidae; genus Stomoxys; species Stomoxys calcitrans. The sequence continues at coordinate 101,303,627 of NC_081552.1, forward strand.
TATTGTGTTCCTTTTAACACATATGCAATGCGAAAAGAAATGCGTATGAGTCAAATATATGCCTCCCTTCTATCATATACAGACACAAAGTGGCGTGAGTTGACAAAAAAAAAAATACCAAGAAAATTAGAAGTGTGGATTTTATCTCTACATAAAATGTAATTTGTTTTGTTGTAACTTTAAAGTTGAAAAAATTTATTATAAAAAATTTTGACAGAAATAGTGTTATGCAGAAAAATGCCGTATGTGAACAAATATAATGGATTTGGCATTTATCCAACGCAACGCAACAAGTTGGAGGACATTGAAGAATGTAAACATGGCATTTATCAATACATTTTATTAATACTATCTTATTTTAATATTTTATTATCCATATATAGATTATATTGACTTGGGCGCTAAGGATGGAATCTAGATATCGTGGTATTCTACGCAAAATGCTACGATTGGTATTTATTAGGATTAATTTTAAATATGTATGTATATAAATTTTATTGTATATAATACTCTTTACAGATTTCTTAAATGAACATAGTTTTTCATTTTTTCTGTGTACCGCTGATTGTCCGCGACTGCAGTTGCAGCTACTCCGTATGGAGCATTCCACTATACGCAACCTGTGGACGCGCCCGATAGCTCCCAGCTAAGAACACCACACAAAATGAAGCTCAAAGTTCCAGCCTGTGTAATGCTCATAGTTATCCCGTGCCGGGCTAAGAAAATGGTACATTGAGTTTGTATCGTTGTAATACAACCAATACAATATTACCTGAGGCCTTTTTTTCTTCTGCAAAATGTTTAAATTTTTTCCTAAATTTATTGGTTAAAAATTATTCCTCTAGGAGTTCGAGGTCATCAGTTGAAAAATGTATCTGGCTAAAACTAGGGCATACCTACTAAACCCAACGTCATATTTTAAACCAATGCAGACCAAAAATGTCCATTGTGTGAAGCGAAAATAAGTCAGCCAAGTCGAGCGGTGACGTCTATATAATACCCTACATTTGCCGTTTAACTGTACATACACTGCGCGAAATCAATACAGGGTAGCTGGTACGAAGTGTTACCGCGTTCACACTGGTATATCTGTCAAACTATAAATAACAGCTTCATTATCAGCCCAATTCTAAAAACTACCTGGGAGTTTATTTCCAGGTAGTTTTTTAATTTTAATTAATTTCTCCCTCGAATAAAATCCTCCTATTCTGATTGAATGGGGAGGAAAAATTTTTGAGACGAAATTCCGAATTTTTGAAAGCAGCTATTTTGTTTCAGCTGTTTTATTTTGGCTAAACATTTGACTATTATTTGTTGGAAAACAGAATATAGCATGGAAAGATAAGCAAACAGAAGTTTTTAAGGTTGTTAAAAACATGTTTAGTGTTGTTTTTGTAATGTTTGTTTTAATTTTTGTATTTGTATTGTCACGATATTTTTGTGTTGTTCTTGGGCAGAACAACTTTAGTGAGTAGTATAGAGGTTTGGCTTGGACGCCACCGTAGCGCAGAGGTTAGTATGTCCGCATATGACGCTGAAGGCCTTGGTACGAAAAAAATTTTTCGTCAGAAAAAATTTTAAAAAAATGCTGGCAACATTTGTGAGGTAACATGCCATGTAAAAAATTTTCTCTAAAGAGGTGTCGCACTGCGGCACGCCGTTCGGATTTGGCTTAAAAAAGGAGGTCCGTTATTATTGAGCTTATACTCGGTCTGCACTCATTGATTTGTGGGAAGTTTGCACCTGTTCCTTAGTGGAATGTTCATGCGAAAAAATTGCATTTTCATAGAGGTTTGCTACTCCTTCGTCGTTATGAATGCTGCCGTGGGGTGCCTCATACGCCGCTTTATCTAAATGCCTACTTTTATGGAGCTAGAACTTAAAGATCTAATCAACATTTCCGGGCGGCGGCCGCTTTTCTTGTTGATTGGAACGGCTGCTGGACATAGTGCTGCCGAGAAGCGACTTATGGATTTATTCCTACTCCTGTGGAGTAAATGTTACTAAATGACGCGCCAAGTATTTTTGAATAAATGATGATGTGAAGTGCAATGTTGCAAATTTCCCCACGAACATTTCATTAAGGAACAGGCAGAGGACTTCTAGCATTTTATTAAGTGCTGCCCGCTTCTACTTTATGTTAAATGATAAGGGGTCTCCTTTTGGTATCCGACTCTGAACGGTGTATCACTTAGCGACCACTCTTTACACATATGGGTCTAAAAATATTAAAATATGAACCACATATTTTGAAACCTAAATATGTATATTCATATGTATACCAATTCTAGAATTCTAGTTTTGTTATTGTCAATAAAACTGAAAACCTTATACAAATCCTCCATGGTGGGTACTTGACATAATTAAACCGGGAGAACTAACAAAATTTGTACTCGTTTTTGACGAAAAGGGAAAAATAATTTTCGTACATAATAGTGGTATAATTATTTTTTTATAAAAACAATTAAATTCATAATTTTTTATCCCAACTCCCTTCCATTTGGTTGGAGGAATTTTTACTAAAATTTTATCGTCTAATTCCACCTTTTATTTTGATTCAGAATACCGAAATTTTTCTGAGATATTTCCCTTTTTCGAAGTTTGTTTAAAATAAGGGAAAAGGGAGTAGGGAAAAAACTTCCAGAAAATTGTTATTTATTTTGTCAACAACCGATTATTGTTGGCGAACTTAAACACCGCAAAGTGGACAAAATGTCCAAAATGTCAGAGGGTGGGCTAAGCAGAAATGTTTTAGCAAAAATTGCGCGTTCTCAATTTGCGTTCGAGATGTTCCCAAAGATGTTCAATTGGGTTCAAGTCGGGACTTTGAGGAGGAGTTTTAATGACTTTGGGCAGTTATACAGCATCCACATCTTGGTATTTAAAGCAGAATGTTTGGGGTCATTATCTTGATAATATTGAAAGTTATTACCAAGCCCAAGTTTTACAGCACTATCTTTTAAATTCCTCTTTAAAATGTCAATGTAATACTTACATATGATCCATTACTCCATTAATAATTTCAAGATTTCCCGCTCCTGAAGCCGCCATACACCCCAAACCATTAAACCACCTCCACCATGTTTTACAGTAGCAACTGTGTTTCGTTCTTCAAGCTCTGTATTTGGTTTTCTGTACACTATGACCTTTCCATCGCACCCAAAAAGATTAAACTTGCTCTCGTCTGCAAAAATGACTGTTTTCCAAAATGATTCGGGCTGTTTTACATACATTTTTGCGAAGTTTAGCCTTTTCACTCGGTTTATTTTATTTATAAAGGGCTTCTTACGTGCAGTTCTTCCTCTGTAACTATGCCTTTTGAGTGTATTTCGAATTGTTTGTGTAGTAACTTCCTTCCCTAAATATTCCATAGTGTTTTTACGAAGAATGGTCGCATTTGTCTTCGGAGTTTTCTGAACTTGCCGCACTAGCCAACGCACATCTCCAACTGAAAGTGCTTTTGGTCGACCAGATCTTGGTTTATTGTCAACAGTTTTCGTTTCTGTCCACTTTCTGATGATGGATTGTATAGTAGATCGTGGTCTATTTAATATTTCACTGATAGTTTTTTGAGTTAAACCATTCCTGTGGTGTTTTATTATCAAAACTTTTACCTCATCAGAAACCTCGTTTTGCTTACGACCCATTTTGACAAAAACTATATTTTCAATGAAATTAAATATTTGCTGTCAAGGGCAAAGCCTCCTTTACTAAATAAAACAGAAAAGGGGGATTCCCAAATAATATTTGAATTTGACTTTGATGATAGCACATCAATGATGAATACTTTTTTTGTTCTGTTTTTGGTGTTATTATATAAAATTGCATTTTTTGCGCTAATTAAATTTATTTTTTGAATTTATTTTAAAACATATTACGAAAAATAAACTATTGCATAAAACTGCATTATTTGTTTACTTTAAATTTTCTTCAATTACCCAAAATAAGTGAATTTATTATCAATTTTGCTAATGATGAATACTTTTTTTGACCGCTGTATGTATATTCATATACCAATTCTAGAATTCTAGTTTTGTTATTGTCAATAAAACTGAAAACCTTATACAAATCCTCCATGGTGGGTACTTGACATAATTAAACCGGGAGAACCTAACAAAATTTGTACTCGTTTTTGTCGAAAAGGGAAAAATAATTTTCGTACATAATAGTGGTATAATTATTTTTTTATAAAAACAATTAAATTCATAATTTTTTATCCCAACTCCCTTCCATTTGGTTGGAGGAATTTTTACTAAAATTTTATCGTCTAATTCCACCTTTTATTTTGATTCAGAATACCGAAATTTTTCTGAGATATTTCCCTTTTTCGAAGTTTGTTTAAAATAAGGGAAAAGGGAGTAGGGAAAAAACTTCCAGAAAATTGTTATTTATTTTGTCAACAACCGATTATTGTTGGCGAACTTAAACACCGCAAAGTGGACAAAATGTTTGTGTATCGTGCCTGTAAGCGCAGAAAGGCCTCAGAGGGTGGGCTAAGCAGAAATGTTTTAGCAATCCCTGAATTGTCAAAATTACATTGTTTTCGAAAAAGCAAACATGTTAGACTCAAAGACCAAAGGAGTTGCTGGGCATGCACGAATGTGGTTTATTTCTGAGTGTTCTGTTATGAACAAATTTTCTTATTGAGCAATTCGTAAACTGATGATCGTGTTAATTAACCGAACTAGCGTACGAGATGTTGAGCCTAAGAATGGCCAACCGATGTAATATTCGATCTCAAGTGATTGTATGGGCAGCTGTGACAGCCGATCGCTGCTCTCCAATCGTTTTCTTCGAACTTGGCGTTATTATCAGGAAAATATATTGTAAATTGCTTTGGAACCGTGGGCACGTAAATATTTCGGTAGTAGACCATGGACATACAAACAAGACTCGCCACTGTCACATAAAGCACGTGTAAAACAAGAATGGCTAAAAAATATAATCCTGGAACTTTGACCTCCGATCTGTGTTGTTAACATGTTTATCCACAAGATGCAGATAGTGAAATGCTCCATATGGACTATCTGCAATTGCAGCCGCGAACAATCAGAGGAATCGCGTGAAAAGTCTCAGTGAGAGGCTGTGCTTGAATACTGAGTGCCTCTGATGCTCGACACGAAAAGGCGAGTTATTGGCAATGACAATGCCATTAACTATTCAGGTTTAAGTTCAATAAGAAGGGGCCTCCTTTGTATAGACGAGTCGAAAGACCCGCGCCCCCAAAAAAAATTTTATATACGTTTTCCCGGGGTCATTATTTAGGAGTATGAAAAAAATAGGAATTTTTTGCCATTTCCCCGTAAACTGCACTTCTGCTTTAGATTTGTCAGATACCCATCCTTTCCTGAGTTTCTTCGTGGGGCCAAGTCAGGGGAATAAGGTGGCGGTGGTAGCATTTATTTATTTTTTGCCAAAAATTCGCGCACAAACAACAATGGGTAAGTATGTATGGCAGGGTAACACTTATTGCCACACTTGAATCTGGCAACGCATATAAATGATGCGCAGAAAACCACGCAGACACACACACACACACATTGAAGTCTTTTCAGTTTTGCTCATTCTTGTACAATTAGTAAAAGTGAACTCACGCAAATTGCTTGAGCGGTCATTATTACAACGTAAAAAAAGAGTGGCTACGAGGACGGTGAACTAAAAATTGATCAAGGAGTTAACATCAAAAACAATGAAATGTCGGACAACCAAGTTTTGCAATTGCGTGCAGAGTAACCACAAGTTCACGTTTTCGTTCACTTTTTTGAAAAAGAGACAAGCTCCTTGGAAGACCCCGACAAAGTGGGTCTCTTGTGGCGAAACGTGTCAAATTAGGTACATGAAAGATTTGCAAACTACGTTCTACCGACGAAGACCGAGGAAATGACGCTCGAGGACACCGTAGAAAACACAAGTCGCTCAAAGATACAAGTGCGTGCAGTTAACAAAAGCAGGTTGTAAAGATGTTCGTGAATACGCCGGAAAAGCAAATCTACAATGTGAGCTATTCAAAATGAACGAATTGAAAATCGATCAATGTGTTGTCTTTTTGCTCGAATTGAAATCAGCCAAGGACAAAGACACGAATCCGTTTACTCAAAATGCTTGATGACCGAAATCAAAACATACATCTATATCAACTCATGGTTGAGACACATAGTTAAAAACTCAGGTGGTGTTAGTAATTTTACTTAAACTTATTTCTTTGGAATGAGCAAGCACTTTACCACGCATGGGTAAAGGCATATTATCGTCGACGACAGCATGTAGTCATGACTTCCCACGCATATAATCTTTGTCTCCTGACGAAGGTGGTCCACATGAGAACTGAGGAGACAGCTTGTCGCAGTATTATTCCACTGCGTGTCACAAAGCTGTACGTTGTCAACAAGGTTTCTTTGTAAGAATTGTCAAATGTGACACCAAGTATTTTGGCACATATGATGGTCGGAATTATCACTCCGTTGACCACCACTTTCAGCTCCCTAGGCACCTCATACGTGTATGTATTGAAAAATGTGGCTGAGGTTTGGTGGCAGATATCTTCAAATTTCTTGCACCGAAAAGAGGCAAGTTCGTTGAGGTAGACGTTTGACCTATCGCAGATGTCAACAATGGGTGGAGGGTGCCATGATGCCATGATCGTATAATCGTCTTCATATGATACGATCTCGTCGATCTTTCTACGGAGACGTGTCAATATTGGGGCTGGGATGCTGCATTTACGTATATTGCCGCACGGGAGAGGTCGGGGGGTCACATAGTCCGACGACGAGGACGCAGAAGACGACGACGATGACACTTGTGACTGTGACACTGCTGTCTATGTTCGCACAGCACCTTGCAACATATTCAGTGTGACTATACTCCCGTAGTGATGCAAGGCCAGAGCTAGATCGGAAATGTACCCACTCCATGCACTCTGGCAAACCGAACAGAACTAGGGCCCGAGGCTCTTCAATCCTGGCACGGACCAGAAGCGTGCGGAGAAGGTCCTCCGGGATGTGTCTCTCCCATGACGAAAAAAGGACGAACACGTGCACTGAGGCGGCAGCCCTTGCCCATGAAGGATTCCATCGTGTCAATCCGGTTCGTACAACCGTCTGCCATGACATTGAAGCAATATTTTAACAGTGACATGACATTGAAGCAATAATTTCGTCACTGTTTGTGTTTATCTAAAATTGAGTTTGCTGACTGTGGCATTGTCAACTTCAAAAATATATTCTTTAACTCTTTTAGCTCCCGCGTAATAATATGGGACATCATTTTAAAGTATGAAATAAATAAA